>NC_079221.1:41820052-41862552 GCF_029633865.1 Lampris incognitus
GTCTAATGCGATTGTTCCGAAGGACCAGTACAAGAAGACCCCGGATGAGACCAAACCGGTACTGAGAGCCAGACTGCTGCAGCCCCGTCTTCACGAGACCGGAAAATGAGAGGCCTCCCAACGCCAGTGCCTTACAAGTCTTTCCTTCACCAACGGAAAAACGTCTTGATGCAAAACGATCAAACTCACTCTTCAAACTCGGTCTAGAAAGAAGGGAGGGGGAGGGGGGGGAAGATGGAAGGAAGAGAAAACGAGAGAGAGAGAGAGAGAGAGAGAGAGAGAGAGAGAGAGAGAGAGAGAGAGAGAGAGAGAGAGAGAGAGAGAGAGAGAGAGAGATGGCAAGGAAGGAGAAAGGGGAAAAAAACTGACAGTGGAGGAAACAGAAATGTGATAAAATGATAATCAGCGTTAATCTGATACCATTGCCTAGCAACAGAAGATGGGTGGCAATAATGGAGAGATGAGCTCTATTTTTATCTTCCCCGCTCTCTGTGTCTGCCCCCCCTCCCCTCCCCTCCCCTCGCCCCAGAGCCTTCAGGAGGGAAGATCGACTCTCTTCCTCTTGCGGAGCCGGGTGGAGGGTGTAGGGGCTTAGCCCCGGGCGTACAGACCTGGCTCCGGGTCCCGCGTGCCACACATTCTTTTGTTCCGGCCTTTCATTTCAGCCACTCAGTGAGATAACTACACCCGTTCTATAGCCCGGTGGAGCCATTAAGAGGATGGTGAGGGTTGGGCGAGAGGATAGGGGGGGGGGGGGGGCGGGGGGAGTGAATCAAATGCAGAGATGGAGAGGAAGAGGAAGGGAAGAGGTGCCAGTCACCTGCCAGTGGAAATGATGCACCTATATTACGGTCCCTGTAGGCAGATGCAAGGGTGAAGGCCAGGGTGGCAGGGCTGCCTTGGAGACAGAACCCCCCTCGGATATCATTGTGTGTGTGGGGGGGGGGGGGGGTCCACACAACCAGTCATTTGCTATTTTACTCCCGCAGCTGCATTATCGCATCAGTAGCATTTTTATGGACTCCGGATGTTTTGGTTCCCTCACGAAAAGCACCGCCATATTTTGACGTCAGCGGTCACGGCTTACGCAGATCTATAGATACTGCCATACATGACGACGTGGAGGGGAGGGGGCGACCCCCAAAAATAAAAAATGGCTGCCGCTCTTAATGGCACTAACGCGGCTTGCTAATATGTAATCCACAGCGGTACATTTAGAGGAACCCGCTTTGGGGCTGGGGGCTGGGGGCTGGGGGTGGGGGGAGGGGGTGATTATCGTTTCTCCATTTTGGCTCACAGTTGTCTGATTTCCATAAATTGCGTTGCATGTTAGGCAGGGAAAACGTTACACAAATTAACATGCGGCGTCCTTCATTTCCATAGAGATTGAATTAGGAAGCACGCGTGTCCGTTTAAAGAGCCATTAAAGCACTTAGAGGGACAAAACAGATTGGTTCTCCCTCTCCGCGCGCGCGAGCCTACTTCACCAACAGCTTTCCCCGCAACCCCACGAGGGCCCACCCACATTGGGTGCGGCACTGCCGAAAATCTCACGCTGTGGCTTTTTTTCCTGCACGGCCTGTGCACGGAGGCGCGGGTAAAACGCACTAGTTATCTATCTATCTATCTATCTATCTATCTATCTATCTATCTATCTATCTATCTATCTATCTATCTATCTATCTATCTATCTATCTATCTATCTATTTAGCTGAGCAGCCTCTGCGTCCTTTGGTGCTGTTGTGCGCACCTGCAATTAAAAGCAGCCGGTTCCACCGAGGGCCGTCATCTCTGACGGAATGTGCTGATGATTCATAAAACTCCCCAAATTTAATCACACATGACGAATCACGTTCATTAGCAGCCTCGACGCGGGGCCAGCCTGATGTGCGCGTGGGGGTGGGGGGGGGGGTCACGCGGAACAGCGGAAGCCATTAGTGTCGGCCGTTTGTCTCCAGCCGCCCCCACTTGGAGATTTTTGCGCATCCGCAGCGTGGACATGAGCGTGCGGTGTTATTGTGTTGTTGTTGTTGTTGTTGTCGTCGTCTAACAGCTCAGGAAGTGTGTTAAACCGTTTTATTTATTTATGTTGCGCTCCGCCGCGTTGCTGCTCTCTCCGCTGATTGACGGCTGATAGGCTAATGGCAGATGATGCTGTGTGAGGACGACAACAGCGCAGGCGTCTCGCACCCCCTGCCCGACGTGACAGATGGAGGGTACACGTTTTATGTCGTTTTGTTTTCATTTACTGCCGACAGCTAATCAATGGGTGAATATCGATCACAACGAAGCCCAAAAGAGGGGCCACAAAGCGCGGGTCTTCAGAACCGTCAGCTAGTAAGACGAGGTGTCTACCTCCAACCAACACTTCATCTACTGGCAGCTGTGAAGCTCAGCCTGCTGCCTGCTGATCTCTTCAGCAACACGCTGACGTTCGCGTTCATAAATGTCAGATTTCTGTCTACCAAAGCCTCACTAATAAATGATCAGACTCTTGAACATAGTTTTGATAGTGTAACGTGCATGGATAAGAAGACACGCTGGCCGCTGGCTGGCGGGTCTGACCCTTTAGTCGAGCGGTTAGCGATGTCTCCTGCGGTGCGGGCGACACGGGTTCGCTTCCCGGCCGCAGCAGTTCCTGTGGTTGCGTTGTCCCCCGAATTCGCTACAATATAATAACAATAATGGATTACACGTTGTATGCTATATATAACATAATATATATATATATATATATATATATATATATATATATATATATATAATCCAGTGATTCAAGTAAATTCTCTGTGACACATACAAGCCTGTTTCATGCCATAAGCAATCATCAGCTGTCAATAAAGCTGCACGAGAAAGAACATAACACTAACTGCCTCGTCATGCACATCACGTGCACAACGTCCAATGGGGAAGGGGGGGTGCCTACATTAAAAGATTCAAAAACACGTGATCGCTAGCCGTCTAGTGTGTGGGGGTGTGTGGGGGGGAGGGTTGGTTGCATACAACGTTTATGGTATTTGTCTGTGGGCATGATTTATTCATCATTATAAAATAGGCGCTTAGTATATCTATGTCTGCAACTGCTGGCCAGTTCATTCCTGTTATTCAACGTGGACATTTCCGGTTTAAAAGTAATAAAATATTTTCCAGTTAGACATAGACTGCACATTTTGCTACTGGTTGAGTATGTTTTGTTTTTCGAGGGGATTGAAAATCCTTGCAGGCACGGTGGCGCAGTGGTTAGTGCTGTCGCCTCACAGCAAGAAGGTCCTGGGTTCGAACCCCGGGGTTGTCCCACCTCGGGGGTCATCCCAGGTCGTCCTCTGTGTGGAGTTTTCATGGTCTCCCCGTGTCTGCATGGGTTTCCTCCAGGTGCTCCGGCTTCCTTCCAAAGACATGTAGGTCAGGGGAATCAGACCTACTAAAAATTGCCCCTAGGTGTGAGTGTGTTGGCCCCGTGATGGACTGGCGACCTGTCCAGGGTGACTCCCCACCTTCTGCCCTATGACTGCCGGGATAGACTCCCGCCTCCCGTGACCATAATAAGGATAAGTGGCTTGGAAATGATAATGGATTACATTTATATAGTGCTTTATCTAGACACCCGAAGCACTTCGCCGTGAGGGAGGGGAAATCACCTCAACCACCACCAATGTGTAGCACCCACCTGGGTGATGCACGGCAGCCATTTTGCACCAGAACGCTCACCACACATCGGCTTGAGGTAGAGAGGGAGGAATCATTGAGCAAATTACACGGGGGTATGATTAGGTGGCCAGATGGAGAGAGCCGGGTTGGCAGTTCACCAGGACACATGGGAACCCCCTACTCTTTGCGATAATTGTCATGGGACCTTTAATAACCACAGTGAGTCAGGACCTCAGTTTAAGATCTCATCCGAAAGACGGCATCTCCTACAGCACAGTGTCCCCATCACTGCAGTGGGATTTTTGTTGTTTATTAGGATGAGGGGGAATGCGTGAATGAGAGGGAGGATAGTGGAATGATAAAGATGCAAGGAGTAGAAGTGATGAAGGCGTATGAGTTTAAATACTTGGGGTCAACTGTACAAAGTAACGGGGAGTGCATAAGAGAGGTGAAGAAGAGAGCACAGGCAGGGTGGAGTGGGTGGAGAAGAGTGTCAGAAGTGATTTGCGACAGAAGGGTACTGGCAAGACTTAAAGGGAAGGATTACAAGATGGTTGTGAGACCAGCTATGTTGTATGGTTTGGAGACAGTGGCACTGATGAAAAGACAGGAGGTGGAGCTGGAGGTGGCAGAGTTGAAGATGCTAAGATTTTCACTGGGAGTAACGAAGAAGGACAGGATTAGGAATGATTATATTAGAGGGACAGCTCAAATTGGACGGTTTGGAGACAAAGCAAGAGAGGCAAGATTGAGATGGCTTGGACATGTGTGGAGGAGAGATGCTGGGTATATTGGGAGAAGGATGCTGAATATGGAGCTGCCAGGGAAGAGGAGAAGAGGAAGGCCAAAGAGGAGGTTTATGGATGTGGTGAGAGAGGACATGCAGGTGGCTGGTGTGACAGAGGAAGATGCAGAGGACAGGAAGAGATGGAAACGGATGATCCTCCCTGGCGACCCCAAATGGGAGCAGCCAAAAGTAGTAGTAGATTAGAGGGAAGACTGCCTCCTACTGGCCCATCAGCAACACTTCCAGCAGCAACTGTTTTCCCAGGAGGTCTCCCATCCAAATACTAACCAAGCCCAAAGCTGCATAGTTTCTGTCATTCAGCAGAACCAGGGCACATGTTGGTAGGGCTGCTGGCATGAGTGGATTATGTGAAACATGGCTAAAAGCTTCTCCCCCTGACTATACATATGCCCATGTAGCTCGGGCAAATAAACAAGGTGGGGTATCGCCTTAAGATTTGTCCAGTTTCGATTTTACTTCTAAGCTTGAATCTTAATTCAAACTTTTTGAGGCTCTTATTCTGAGTCCATCTCCCTCAGCCACAACAGACTCTGCTCAGTCCAGACTGTGATACTCTATCGACCTTCTGGCCCAGCGGTCGGGAACCTATGGCTCGCGAGCCATATATGGCTCTTCCGGTGACGGCATATGGCTCCTAGACAATTTTGAGTTGAAAAAAAAAATCAGTTTGGAACTGATTTTAAAATACTTGTGATATTTCTTAATAATACTGTGTCATTTTAAAGTGAACAGAAATTAGTTTTGAAGATACATTTCACGGGTCACGGGTCACCCGTGGGTCGGGTCGGGAACCAATGGCTCGCGAGCATGTCCGGGTCATTGTAAAGGTGAAGAAATCAATTTTTTTCAGATAGCCAACTAGTTTATCCGCTTCAACCCTTGTAACGGAAAAGATGGCGAAAGGAAAAAAAGACGATGATTACCGTGCATTCCAGGCTGCGTGCACAGAGGAATTTGCATTTGTGGAGAGAGCAGGATCTGCGGTATGTCTAATATGCAATGATAAAATTGCATCGATGAAACGGTCAAATATAAAGCGGCACTTCGATACGCACCATGCTTCATTTGCATGGAAATCTCCAGCGGGGGACAGCAGGAAAAGGGCATGCGAGGAGCTACAGCGGAGAGTGCAGACGAGTCAGCAGCAACTACGTGTGTGGACCAAGCAAGGGGACGGGAATTCCGCTAGCTTTGCGGGGGCTTTGGCAATAGTAAGGAATGGAAAGTCATTCACAGATGGCGAGTATGCCAAAACACTTCCCAAATAAAGACAAGCTAATCAAACGAATAAAAGACATGCCCCTGTCAGCAAGAACTGTGCACGATCGTAGCATCATGATGGCAAATCAAGCCGAGGAAACACAACTTAAGGACATAAACGCCGGGACATACTTTTCTCTCGCGTTAGATGAGTCAACAGACGTTAGCCATCTATCTCAGTGCAGTATCATTGCCAGGTATGCTGCAGGTGACACACTGCGTGAGGAAAGCTTGGCTGTTTTGCCAATGAAAGGGACAACAAGAGGAGAGGATTTATTCATGTCTTTCATGGAGTTTGCTAAAGAAAAAAAACTACCGATGGATAAACTTATTTCTGTCTGTACTGACGGTGCACCCTGTATGTTGGGGAAGAACAAAGGATTTGTAGCGCTTCTCCGTGAACATGAAAAGAGAGCCATCCTAAGTTTTCATTGCATCCTGCACCAGGAGGCGCTCAGACGTGTGGCCAGGAGCTTGGTGAGGTGATGTCTCTGGTCATTCGAGTGGTCAACTTTATTGTTGCCCGAGCTTTAAATGATCGCCAGTTTAAAGCTCTGTTAGAAGAAGTTGGGAATCATTATCCCGGTCTGCTTTTACACAGCAACGTGCGTTGGTTGTCAAGGGGGAAGGTGCTCAGCCGTTTTGCAGCTTGCCTGAGTGAAATCCGGACTTTTCTTGAAATGAAAGGCGTCAAGCATCCTGAGCTAGACAACACTGACTGGCTCCTGCAGTTTCACTATCTCGTGGACATAACTGGCCATCTGAACCAGCTCAATGTGAAAATGCAAGGTATTGGAAATACAATCTCATCCCTTCAACAAGCAGTGTTTGCATTTGAAAGCAAGCTGGAAGTCTTTCTCAGGGACATTGAAACAGGTCGTCTTCTGCACTTTGAAAGACTGCAACAATTTAGAGATGCATGCTTAGCAAGTGACTCCACTCAACATCTGGATCTCCAGCAGCTAGCTGGCTTTACGTCCAATCTCCTGCAGTCATTCAAAGCACGTTTTGGAGAATTTCGTGCGCGCACTGGTCTTTTCAAGTTCATCACTCATCCACATGAGTGTGCAGTGGACAAAATCGACCTGACATGCATCCCCGGGGTCTCTATCGGAGACTTTGAGCTGGAAGTTGCTGACCTGAAGGCATCAGACATGTGGATGAGTAAGTTCAAGTCACTTAATGGAGAGTTGGAAAGTCTTGCGTGACAGCGAGCAGAGCTGGCGAGGGAACACAAGTGGACAGAAATTAAAAATCTTCAACCTGAAGACCAGCTGATTCTTAAAACTTGGAACGAGCTTCCTGTGACATACCACACAATGCAGCGTGTGAGTATTGCCGTATTGACCATGTTTGGCTCTACATATGCATGTGAGCAGTCATTCTCGCATATGAGGAACATTAAGACCAACCTACGCTCACGTTTAACTGATGGAAGCCTCAACGCCTGCATGAAGCTCAACCTCACCACGTATGAACCAGACTACAAGGCCATCAGCAAAACCATGCAGCACCAGAAGTCGCATTAAAAGTAAGACATATTTAATTTATTATACGTTAAAAATACTATATGGCTCTCAATGAAATACATTTAGAAATATTTGGCTTTTATGGCTCTCCCAGTCAAAAAGGTTCCTGACCCCTGTTCTGGCCTTTACTCACTATATCTTCAGGAATTTGAAGAATTCATCTCAGGCCTGTTTACTTATTCTGATGAGGTTTTAATTCTTGGTGATTTCAATATTCACCTAAATAAAAAGCTGGTGATCCTCTAAGTAAAGCCTTTCTGGCGCTTGTTGCTACTTTTGGGTTTGCTCAGTTTGTTCAAGTGTCGACTCAATGCAGTGGTAACACCCTTGATTTTGTTTTATATAAAGGGATAGCTGTTTCTGATCTGAATGTCTTGCCAACCACATCTGCTGTGTCAGATAATTTTCTCATTACATTTGAAGCATTATTGGCCTGTCCTGTTAATGTCGGCACAGATGTAATTGCCACTCACCACATTGGTCTGTCCGCTGTAGCTGCATTTGGCCAGCAGCTGCCTGAAGTCTTAGCTCCTTTCACTGTAGAGACTGACCCTATTGAAAATTTCACTAGTGACTTAAATGTGGTCCCCTCTATTCTCAAAATTGGAAGTTTTTTTTTACCTATCTTGGCATACATGTTTATTGAAATACAAGCATGCTTTATTTGCTGTGAAAGCAGCGTATCTCTTTCGCTTAATCAATATTAGTAAACATAATCCCAGATTTCTCTTTGACACTCTAGCTGAATTTACTAAAAAGCAGCCGTCTATTAGCTGCTCACCATTCATGGCCCATGATGTCTCTAGATTTTTTCTGCAATAAGGTTGATGAGACCTTAAACAAAATTAGTTCTTCAACTCCAGCTACTCCTGCAGACCCTGTCTTACCAAATTCATATCTATACAATAAGTCATGGATAGTCCCTGTTATTACAGCTTTCGAGACTCTCTCTTGATACTTTGACTAAGTTCATGTCAACTTCTAATCAAATTACTTGCCTACTTGACCCTTTACCAGCAATTTTTTTTAAAGACCTCTGGCCTTTCCTGGGACCTACAATACTGGACATTGTTAATTTATCACTTACTACTGGCACTGTCCCCAGCAGGTTTAAGACAGCTGTGGTCAAACCTTTGCTTAAGAAATGGCACCTTGTTCCGGGGTCTCTTAATAACCATCAACCAGTCTCTAATCTTCCATTCTTTTCTGAAGTACTAGAGAAAGTTGTGTATCAACAACTTTCGACCCATATAGAATAAAACTATCTATATGAACCTTTTCAATTGGCTTTTAGGGCCTGTCACTCCCCTGAAACTGCTCTGACCAGAGCGGTGAATGATCTACTTGCTATGGACCCTGATTCCACCTCTGTGCTTCTACTACTGGACATCAGTGCGGCCTTTGACACCACTGATCACTGTATACTGTTAGACAAAATAAATTATAAATTTGGTGTCTCTGGCTTAGGTCTCTCTTGGCTTAAGTCCTATTTATCTGGAAGAACACAGTGTGTCTGCTATATTACATTGAAATTCTCTGACGTTAAATATGACATACCTCAGGGCTCGGTTATTGGCCCTCTACTTTTCTTTTTATATTTCACCTCTTGGCCAAATTATATGCAGACATGGAATATATTTCCGTCACTATCTGGATGATACTCAGCTGCATGTGCCTATAAGGGCTGATGATTATACTCAAATGACTAATTTAGAGGCCTGCTTGGCTGCTGTGAAAAACTGGATGTCACCAAATTTCTTGCTTTTAAATTTGGATAAAACTGAGATGCTGGTTGTTGGCCCTGCTAGACACAGACACCAATTTGATGAAGTAAAAATAATGCTCGAGAACTCTGTGATTTCACAAAAGTGTGGCAGCCAAAAATCTTTGTGTTATGTTTGACCCCAGCCTTTCCTTTGATAAGCACATTAAAGAAATCACCAAGACTGACTTTTCTCACTTACACAACATAGCTAGAATTTGGTCTTTCCTACCCATGGCTGATGCAAAGATTAATACATGTATTTGTTTCATCCAGCTTTGATTACTGTAATTACTGTAATGGTCTGACACATGCTAGTACTAAAAGTCTTTAGATGGTTCGAAATGCTGCAGCTAGAATACTATCTAAACCTAGAAAATTGGACAATATTACACCAATTCTTGCCTTCCTTCACCTGCTTCCTATTCATGTTAGATCAGACTTCAAGGTGCTTCTGCTGACTTATAAAATCCTAAATGGGCTTGCCCCATCACACCTGTCTGATCTCCTTAAACCGTAAATTCCATCTCGAGCTCCACTCTCAAAATGCAGGGCTCCTGTGTGTACCCAATGTTAAAAAGTAGTGAGCTGGTCGCAGGGCCTTTTCCTTATCGAGCCCCGTTCTTGTGGAATAACCTGCCTGCTGCCATCAGACAATCAGTCTGTCCAGTCCTTTGAATCCAAATTTAAAACTCATCCTTTTGTCTTAACCTACAATTAGTTGCCTATAAATTGAATACTTCATGACCTGTACTACATGGCAGGTTGGTTTCTGTCTCAATGAATTTATCAAGCACTGTTCTGCCAACAAGATTATAGAGTATGAATTATTGACTATTGCCAACTATTTTCTTCTCTCACATATCTTTTCTCTGTCTCTGAACGATGTCTTCTCCTTTCGCTTTTCCTGTGTCTGTGAATGGTGTAATGTGAGTCTCCCTTGTGTGCATGTGTAATCGGTCCTCCTCCCAGGTCTCCTTGGTGATGGTGGTCGCCACCTGGACACTGCTTCATTTCCTCCTCATCACATTTTTCATATATGTTATAAATCCACATAATTTTGTTATCCTGTTTCAATGTTATATCCTTCTCTCACTTCGGTGTGTGACTAATGTCTTTTTTTGTCTCTTCTGTCACGTATATGAATGGTGTGGTGTGAGTCTCCCCTGTGTGCGTGTGTAGTCTGTCCTCCTGGATGCCGCAATTGGCAAAATGGGAGGTAGTCCGTGAATTCGTGCCTGACGAAAAACAAAGCTTAAAATATGTCCACATTATAGAGAATATGATTGTAGCGAATTCGAGGGGGTCACGCGACCTCAGAAACTGCCGCGGCCGGGAAGCGAACCCGCATCGCAGGCGACATCGCTAACCGCTCGACTGCAGGGTCAGACCCGCCAGCCAACGGCCGGCGTGTCTACTTATCTATGCACGTTACATAATCAATACTTTCCCCATTAATGATGTATTATTTCACCCACCCGCAACACGTCCGCTATTACTCGCAATGTTGGTTTTTATGACCGATCCGCCGGTGAACCGTGTTGCCTGTGGATGCAACCGGAATCTGGGCACCAGGAGAGGGGAAGCGGATGAACACGTCTGGGTCATTCGTCCAAACGGAGCGAAATCGGAAAGTTGCGAAATCACGTGCACACCCCACTGACGATACCGAGACGATATATCGCGATACCCTAAAGTCAGCCGAGGGTAACGAAGGGATACGGTAGTCATCGCTGTTGGTTACGGGACACAATTTTCATGTAACCAGACGGAGTTGAAAAGAAATGCTCTCAGAATAAAACTGAGCTAAATAAAATGACGGACGGGGTGTGAGAAGACAGCGCTGTCTTTCCTAACATACTGTAGCGAATTCGGGGGACAACGCAGCCACAGGAACTGCCGCGGCCGGGAAGCGAACCCGTATCGCCCGCACCGCAGGAGGCATCGTTAACCGCTCGACTAAAGGGACAGACCCGCGAGCCACAGCGGCCAGCGTGTCTTCTTATCCATGCACGTTACAATGCCATATGGCAGAAGCTACCATCGAGCCACAGCTTCCAGTGTTGCGCCACCCTTAACATCACATATTCATCGGAAGTGAACACACTCGGGTTGGCGCGAGCGCGGTGATGATTGATCTCCATTATGCTCCGGCTCAAAACTCCGGTGAGAATAATGACGCACGCGCCACTTTAACTGACAGCGTCTAACAAAAGACTCCGCTCCGCACGTATGGGCGGTAATGTGTCTATATGTATGTCTTCAGGCAGCGTACCATTTCAGCGCTGGCAGATTTGAAAATAATAGATCGAGGTGGGGTGGGGTTGGGGGGATTTTCTAATCTGCTCTTCTTTAATCTTGTTGAGGTCCCTTTGGGAAATGCCCCTCTTGAGCAACTGACAGTCCATCACAACATCCTCATCTTTCTCAGAACTGGGGGGGTGGGGGTGGTGAGAGAGTTTTAATTCTCACACCACGGCAGTCCCGGGGTATTTCTCCCCCTATATACGTGTGAGAGCTTTTCATATCCTCCGAGATGGGTCCATCAGCCACGTTCATCACACTTCATTGCACACCGGGGCTGATTATCAGCTTTAATAACCGGCAATTACTGGAACGGCACTCCGGTGCTGCCCACATGCAGAACAGAGGGACCTGATTGCTCTCATCAAACGAACAGCGTCACACTGCAAATACTTGATGCCACGTAATATCCGAGTACTGATGGCGCTCAGCAATCAGCCGGTCTCTTTGGTATGGATCTGGTGGGCTCTCTAAATCTTTTTGATCAAATCACCAAGGCAGGAAAAAGCTGCGCAGGATGCCCCCCCCCCCACACTCCACACACCTTCCACCAATCACCCAACCCCACCCCCATCTCAGAGGCTTGTAGCACATATTGCCAGAAGCGATTCGCATATTTTATTTACTTCATTAAATCTCCACACCCCAACTGGTGTGTGATCAAACCTCGACACAGGGATAGCTGTAAAGAAAGCTTATTAGTAAGCACACGGAGCCATATGATTAAAGCCTGTGCAGACATAAGGCAGGGTGGCGAAGACAGTCAACTCTGAGGCGCTTGCACTTCTGCTGAGTGTGGGAGTTAATTCATATTTGCGAGGGAACATTTTTAAAAGGTGCGATTGTTTTAATTTATAGACATCCATTTGTGCAAGTTCCAAAACGACAACCGTGCTGCCTCACATATTAAAACGCTGCTTATGAGAATCCAGGGTCATTAGACTTTATAATTAGTCGGCGGGTAATGTAAAAAGTTGGTTTCTATAATGAAAGCCATCACGTATTCACTGCTAATTAAAACAAAAAGGAAACGCTAGCTATAAGCAAAACTAATAAATATAGAAAATAAAACATTGAATAAAGACTATCATTTCCTCAAAGAGACTCTTGAGAATAAGTATTGTGTGCTGTATAAGTGCATTAATTTCTTTGTAAATGCTGCGTTAAAGCAAACTTTAAAAAGTGTTAATTATAAATGAGAATAATATGCAAAAATAATGTGAAATTCGCAAGAACGGGATTTCTCAGAGTCACAAATGGCCAAACGTAGTGTAACGTGCATGGATAAGTAGACACGCTGGTCCTTGGCTAGCGGGTCGGAGCCTTTAGTCGACTAACGTTGTCGCTTGCGGAGCGGGAGCCACGAGTTCGCGTCCCGGCTGTGGCGGTTCCCGGGTTGCCCCCCCCCCCCATATTCTACAGTATGATTAGATGTACACAGGGCTTATAACTAATGGAATTGAAAACCAAATGATTTTTTTAGAGTTGTATAAAGAGCTGATATGATTCGCATTGAGACAGTAGATTCTTAAATATCTTGAAGGCCAGAACAGAAAGTTTGGTAAGTTTAAAACCCTTTGTTCCCGTTAATGGAGACCATTTTGTTCACGTGAGTTACGTTCCAGACCAACAGTAAAAAGGAACAAGCGGTAGGTAGGTAGAGCCCTACTGTCAGAACAGGGGGCTTCATGGGGAGTTCATAAGTTGCCATGGCAGCAGGCGACAGTCATTCAGGTCACTCAACCCTCAGATCGATCGAGGTGTCGTCCACGTGAACGCCAAGACCTTGGCTATCGGAATCTGGTCCTGGCAGGTCCCACTGCCTATTGGTTCTCTTTAAATAAAGCAATTTGAGAGAAAGAAAGTGTTTATTTTTGAATCCCCGAGTTCCAAAGAAACGTTGCGCTGTTGTATACGCTCTCTGGCACACTGTTAACATATATATGATAACTAATCACGCTGGCTTTTCTAGTAACAGGGCGAACTTCATTCCTCCGTCTTGTTGTCGCCAACTCTCGCGGGACTTCCGGTAACCCCACTCTACGGTGTCCTGTAATGCACGCGTCAATTTGCTACTCTACGGTGTCCGGTAGTGGACTCTGTGGTGTCCTGTGGTGGAGTCTACGGTGTCCTTGCTCTACTCTACGGTGTCCGGTAGTGGACTCTGTGGTGTCCTGTAGTGGAGTCTACGGTGTCCTTACTCTACTCTACGGTGTCCGGTAGTGGACTTTGTGGTGTCCTGTAGTGGAGTCTACGGTGTCCTTGCTCTACTCTACGGTGTCCGGTAGTGGACTCTGTGGTGTCCTGTAGTGGAGTCTACGGTGTCCTTGCTCTACTCTACGGTGTCCTGTAGTGGACTCTGTGGTGTCCTGTAGTGGAGTCTACGGTGTCCTTGCTCTACTCTACGGTGTCCGGTAGTGGACTCTGTGGTGTCCTGTAGTGGAGTCTACGGTGTCCTTGCTCTACTCTACGGTGTCCGGTAGTGGACTCTGTGGTGTCCTGTAGTGGAGTCTACGGTGTCCTTGCTCTACTCTACGGTGTCCGGTAGTGGACTCTGTGGTGTCCTGTAGTGGAGTCTACGGTGTCCTTGCTCTACTCTACGGTGTCCGGTAGTGGACTCTGTGGTGTCCTGTAGTGGAGTCTACGGTGTCCTTGCTCTACTCTACGGTGTCCGGTAGTGGACTCTGTGGTGTCCTGTAGTGGAGTCTACGGTGTCCTTGCTCTACTCTACGGTGTCCGGTAGTGGACTCTGTGGTGTCCTGTGGTGGAGTCTACGGTGTCCTTGCTCTACTCTACGGTGTCCGGTAGTGGACTCTGTGGTGTCCTGTGGTGGAGTCTACGGTGTCCTTGCTCTACTCTACGGTGTCCAGTAGTGGACTCTGTGGTGTCCTGTGGTGGAGTCTACGGTGTCCTTGCTCTACTCTACGGTGTCCGGTAGTGGACTCTGTGGTGTCCTGTGGTGGAGTCTACGGTCTCCTTGCTCTACTCTACGGTGTCCGGTAGTGGACTCTGTGGTGTCCTGTAGTGGAGTCTACGGTGTCCTTGCTCTACTCTACGGTGTCCTGTAGTGGACTCGGTGGTGTCCTGTGGTGGAGTCTACGGTGTCCTTGCTCTACTCTACGGTGTCCGGTAGTGGACTCTGTGGTGTCCTGTAGTGGAGTCTACGGTGTCCTTGCTCTACTCTACGGTGTCCGGTAGTGGACTCTGTGGTGTCCTGTGGTGGAGTCTACGGTGTCCGGTAGTGGACTCTGTGGTGTCCTGCAGTGGACTCTACTGTGTCCTTGCTCTACTCTACGGTGTCCGGTAGTGGACTCTGTGGTGTCCTGTAGTGGAGTCTACGGTGTCCTTGCTCTACTCTACGGTGTCCGGTAGTGGACTCTGTGGTGTCCTGTAGTGGAGTCTACGGTGTCCTTGCTCTACTCTACGGTGTCCGGTAGTGGACTCTGTGGTGTCCTGTAGTGGAGTCTACGGTGTCCTTGCTCTACTCTACGGTGTCCGGTAGTGGACTCTGTGGTGTCCTGTAGTGGAGTCTACGGTGTCCTTGCTCTACTCTACGGTGTCCGGTAGTGGACTCTGTGGTGTCCTGTGGTGGAGTCTACGGTGTCCTTGCTCTACTCTACGTGTCCGGTAGTGGACTCTGTGGTGTCCTGTAGTGGAGTCTACGGTGTCCTTGCTCTACTCTACGGTGTCCGGTAGTGGACTCTGTGGTGTCCTGTGGTGGAGTCTACGGTGTCCTTGCTCTACTCTACGGTGTCCTGTAGTGGACTCTGTGGTGTCCTGTAGTGGAGTCTACGGTGTCCTTGCTCTACTCTACGGTGTCCTGTAGTGGACTCGGTGGTGTCCTGTGGTGGAGTCTACGGTGTCCTTGCTCTACTCTACGGTGTCCGGTAGTGGACTCTGTGGTGTCCTGTAGTGGAGTCTACGGTGTCCTTGCTCTACTCTACGGTGTCCGGTAGTGGACTCTGTGGTGTCCTGTAGTGGAGTCTACGGTGTCCTTGCTCTACTCTACGGTGTCCTGTAGTGGACTCGGTGGTGTCCTGTGGTAGAGTCTACGGTGTCCTTGCTCTACTCTACGGTGTCCGGTAGTGGACTCTGTGGTGTCCTGTAGTGGAGTCTACGGTGTCCTTGCTCTACTCTACGGTGTCCGGTAGTGGACTCTGTGGTGTCCTGTGGTGGAGTCTACGGTGTCCGGTAGTGGACTCTGTGGTGTCCTGCAGTGGACTCTACTGTGTCCTTGCTCTACTCTACGGTGTCCGGTAGTGGACTCTGTGGTGTCCTGTAGTGGAGTCTACGGTGTCCTCGCTCTACTCTACGGTGTCCAACCCAACTCTACGGTGGCCTATAATGCACATATCAATTTGCAAATGCCTATGGTACATACGCCAATTCTTTAGTCCATCTTGATCTGATAAATTCTTCAGGATCTCTCAACACGTCCGCAGAAGAGATGTTTCCCCTCCGAAGACAACACAAAATAACACAAAACGAAGGCGAACCGTTTGTTTAGCGTCGCGGTCTGCGGATGGTGCTGCAGAAACAGGAAGGAAGCAAGAGCAAATGACTTTCATGTCACCCCCCCTTCTTCTTCTTCTTCTTCTTTTTTTTTTTAAACGATGAGTACCGAGGGGCCTTTTTCGGGATTGCTTCCCCTTTCTGTTTTCCCTCCACGGGGCCATGCGATACAATTTCCTCAAGTAGCCAAATGGTACAGCACCTCTGTCCCGGCGCGCTCGGCTGTCATAAAACATTCAGCGTGTGGAGGCAGCGCGCGGGGATTGTACCTGCTGGCTTCCTCACACAAACATCACAAAAAGCGTGAGAGCGGGGAGCGGGGGGTGGGGGGAGGGGGGGCTGGGGGCATCACATCAATCTTTCATAACGCCGAGTGTCAGTGGTTTCAACGCCAATTCTGTTTTTGCTCCCCGACAACCTCGGCTCATAGGCGCTGGTCAGGGGAGGGGAGGGGAGGGGAGGGGAGGGGGGGGCTAAGATGAAGTACAAGAGACGGTGCCATGTTTCTCACCCCATATTGCCAATTCTGCTCAGAACAACGAAAGCTGTTAGCTGACTGGTTAAACATGGCGATTGAATCGTTCCACACAGATCATTCTTGTAAAAAGTGACCCCCCCATCCCCCACCTCCTCCTCCTCCTCCCCCGACGGAGTAATCATATCGGGTGATATATATAGGTACACAAATCACAATAACTCTTCTTTATTGCATGTGAATATCTGTGCCTTATTTCTGCCGAGCCCGGGCAGCAGGCAGCAGCAGGCAGCCGAGTGGTAAACATGACAGGGGGAAGATGAATTGTTTGCGTTGTTTCTAATGAAACCACCACTCGCAGCCTCACAAGCGCGCTGCATTGTCAGCGGGCCTAATGCAATAAGTATTTTCAACTCTCAAAAGTCTCTAAAACTCCTTTATGTGCAAAATATGCAGTGGTCACTCATTGCCCATATCATTTCCATTTCTGTTAGGGAATAATTGGGGGGGTATTGTCCGTTTTTTTGGGGGGGGGCAATTTGTGAATAGGGGCTACAGCAATCCGCCAAGTCTCTTCAATCTGCGTACAAACAACACGACTTTGCGCTTTCACATCGCGTGCATCGCACACGCAAAGTCCAATTTTGCGTGCAGCCGATAGGCCAGCGCTTCCCATTAACGCCTGCGAAGAGCAGGCGCGTCCAAGTACCGCGCGTCACCTTGAACGGTCATGACGTCACCGGCCAGGCTCCGCTTTGCGCCAAGTCACCCCGAATCTCTCGTCAGGTGAGAGCAGTCAACGCCAGCCGCGGGAGTCCTCCTGTAAACATCGAGAATGTAATACAAGTCGTGAGGGGAAAGATGAAATAAGATGTGTTATTCTTGTGCATTGAGCTCGATAGTTTGTTTGTAGACTTATAGCCTGGCGAGAAACTGACCTCATGGCATCTATAGAAACCATTGGGGGTTTTTTTTGGGTGGCGAAACATTTTTTTTTTTATCTCCACTAATACTTCCTCTCCACCTTGCATGTTGCTGGGGAACACGCCACGGCAGCTTAGTGGATGAATGTATGGCAGAATGAGGCACATCCCCTCCATGGGGTCTTAAAGATGCTCGGACAATTGCCATCAGAACATTTTGTTCAAGCATACCAGGGTATTAGTGCATTATTTTATTATGTCCGTTTTGGATCTTAATATGCAGCCCCAGCATGACAACTAAGCATTGTTTTGTTGATTTGTCTAATCCCTCCGGGATTTTTCTTTCCTCCATCACACACCACACACATGCACGACAACACACACACACAAAGACATCAGCCCTCTGTGGTGATGAAAAACTGGTCCATTCAGAGATGCCAGAATGCTGCACGGGCCAGGCGATGGAGGCAGGACAACAGGAGGTGGCCTATCATCAGCAGCTGAGCTTCATAATCTCACCCCGGTGATTTATCTCAGTCGCTGCCAAGCCAAGCAGCAGGCATCTGCACAAGACTGGCAACCTGTTAGCTCTCGTTGCTCTTAACAGCTCTGCCAACATATTAAAGCCCCATGCCTCTCCACGAATGGCTAGCTAGTGCGGCAGCTCACTGCCGAATGCATTAAGAGCTAAGGAGGCTGTTCGTTGCCATCTCTGCGCTCAGATGATGGCGGATAACATTTTAATCTACGCAAAGGTTAATTAAAGAGGGGGACGGCGTCAAGGATGGCTTTGTCGAAACCCGCGCTGGTGAGGATGAATGTCACCTTGCTGCGTCGTCTCCCCTCTGCCTGGTTTCCTGACATTTGCACGCAGACATTAATGAGAAACACTTGTTCTTGATGGTTATTAAAAGCAAACGCCAGAAGTTTCACTGGGTCCCCCTGGGAGCCTGCGTGGATTCTGTGCGAGGGCCCCAGGATCGGATCGGACGCAGCGGGTTTATAGCGGACGCTTCCGTTCCCATCATAAGAAGACCTCTCTCAGTTGGTGTGGGCTCTTATGGGCATCGCCAGGGCAATTCCTCAAGGCTTTGGCCCTCCTCTAGATGTTCGTTGATCGGTATTGGCCCGGTGCGTGAGAGTTGAGTCAAAAGTCATCTTAAAACGGTTCATCCTCAACCATGTGGAGCAGGGATGGGCAACATGGTCCAGAAAGGGCCGGTGTGGGTGAAGGCCTTTGTTCCAACCAAGCAGTTACACACCTGATTCTATCAGTCAACCAACAGTCTTTGCTAAGAACCTTGATTTGTAGACTCAGGTGTGCAACTGCTTGGTTGGAACAAAAGCCTGCACCCACACCGGCCCTTTCTGGACCATGTGGCCCATCCCTGATTGTGCAGGATCGGGCTGTGAAGTGCAGTTGGACAAGGAATCGACTTGGCGGGGCTTAAAACCTCCGAGCAATCTTGTTAATACTGAATTGTTCACAAATGTTTAAAAAACACACACACACACACACACACACACACACACACACACACACACACACACACACACACACACACACACACAAAGGTGTATAGTTGTTTGGAAATATCCCTCATTAAGGCTGTACCACAAGTTGCCTGAGGAAAACTCAAAGGGGGCCGCTTTATTGTCTCTTGAGTGTGTCCCCGGGTCTTCGCCACAATCTCCGAGAGCTAATAAGATATGGCAGCAGTGACAGCGACACCTGTCCATGTCCATGAGACTCCCGGCGCAATGGAGACGGAATATTAATGCGATGATTTTGCTTAATTAAAGAGAAAACAGAAACCTGTCAAATGGATATTAATCATTTTGGATTTTGAGCAGATTACACGGGGCCGCATTAACGAATATTATTTTTGGAAGCAAACACTTCCCTTAGTGGCGAGTGACAGCGCCGCAATTAATCAAGCATAAATTACGGGAGGACAATATGGGAGGAGGGAGTGAACCATGGGCTAATATTCTCCATAATGTGACAATTTAAGGGGGCTTGGGTTCTTGTCAAGCTCAAGAACTTGATGAGAACTTCAGAAACAACAGCACGCCGCGGTCTAAGGGGGATTATTTGCGTGGAGGCTGTCAAAGTATTTCATAATTCTTTTGATTGTTCCAATTTTATGTTGAGTGAAAATGCAGATGGTCACGGACGAACAAATTAAAGAAATTTCCGGAGAGATTACGCCTTCACAGCGACGTTGCTCATCTAAGTGCATTTGCTGCCATATAACGTCTTAACAGTGATGTTAGATGGTCCAATAAACATACACTGAGGAAGCCAAAACATTATGACCATCTGCCTAATATGCTGCTGGGTCCTCTGTCTGCTGCCGAAACAGCTCAGACCCACAGAGGCATGGACTCTACAAGACCCCTACACCCATCTACAGGCCAGTGGCCACTCTTTCAAGGATGAGGATGTGCACGTCCTTGATAGGGAGGAACGCTGGTTTGAATGGGGAGTCAAAGAGGCCATCTGTGTGAAGAGGGAATGACTGTCCCTGAACCTGGGGGGGGGGGGGTCACACCCATATTTGCACATGAAACTGATCATTGGTTTCGGGTTGTTATGCAGCTGTATTGTTTGTAAGGGTGGGGGTACCCGCAGGCAGTTGAGACTGAAGAGATCACTTCGGTGAGCAATGAAACGTTTCTCGCAATAAAAGTTTTGTCCAGATGAACTGATTCAACTTTCTGTGATTTTCTTACCTGGATTATTGAGCATGCATAAGGACAAGACCCCTGAAGGTGTCCTTTGGTATCTAGCATCAAAACATTAGCAGCACATCCTTCAAGTCCTGTAAGTTGTGAGATGGGGCCTTCATGGATTGGACTCGTCAGTCCAGCACATCACACCCACAGATGCTCAATTGGATTGAGATCTGGAGAATTTGGAGGCCAGGGCGACACCTTGAACACTTCATCATGGTCCTCAAACCATGCCTGAACGATGTGTGCAGTGTGGCAGGGCGCATTATCCTGCTGAAAGAGGCCACTGCCATCAGGGAATGCCATTGCCATGAAAGGGCTTACCTGACCTGCAACGATGTTTAGGTCGGTGGCACATGTCAAACTGACATCCACATGAATGGCCAGACCCAGGGTTTCCCATTAAAACAGTACCCAAGTCAAGTCAAGTCAAGTTAAGTCAATTTTATTTGTATAGCCCAATATCACAAATTACAAATTTGCCTCAGTGGGCTTAACAGCAACATAACATCCTGTCCTGAGCATCACACTTCCTCCACCGGCTTGTCACCTTCCCACAGTGCATCCTGATGCCATAACTTCCCCAGGTAAATGGCGCACACGTACACCGCCATCCACATGATCTAAAAGGAAACGGGACCAGTCGACTTTCTTCCGCTGCTCCAAAGTCCAGTTCTGATGCTTAGCCCTTTACATTGTAGGTGCTTTTGATGGTGGGCAGGGGTCAACAGGCAGTCTGACCGGTCTACGGCTACACAGCCCCATATGCAGCAGGGTGGGATGCACTGTGTGTTGTGACACATCCCTCCTGTAACCATCATAAAAATGTTCTGTGACTTGTACCGCAGTAGACCTTCTGTCGGTTCGGACCAGACGGGCTAGCCTTCGTTGCCCTTGCACATCGATGAGACTTGGGCATCCAATAACCTGTTGCCGGTTTGTATTTTGTCCCTCCTCAGACCACTATCAGTAGCTAACCCGGAGCACCCCACAAGCCTTGCCGTTTCAGAGATGCTCTCCCCCAGTCGTCTGACCGTAACAATTTGGTCTTTGTCAAAGTTGCTCAGGTCTTTGACTGCTGCCCATTTCTCCCGCATCACCACGTTGACAACGAGAACTGATGCTCACTTACCATCTAATCTACCCAGACCACGACATCTGCCCTTGTTTGGAGATGATCAACGTTATTCGGTTTACCTGAGTGGTCATAATGTTTTGGCTCATCGGTGTAGCTCACACTGCTGAAAACCTCAAAGTGAAACTAGGATGCATGATTCAAATATATCAAAACAAAGTAATTTGTCTTCACTCGGAGAGCTGTAGCTCAAGCTGTGACACTAAGAAGAAAAAAAAATCAACATATTTCAGTTTTAACAGCCATCCTAAAGATTCTTCTGTTTATTTCTCTAAATAGAAAAGGAATGTAGGTAGTCCAGTCATCTTAGTATTTTATATCTATTTAGACAGAAGGAAAGCCAGGAGAGGCGACAAAGGAGAGAATCTTTTTATTTTTTGGTATCTATATAAATATACATGTAGTTCTCTCTCTCTCTCTCTCTATAGATAGATAGATAGATAGATAGATAGATAGATAGATAGATAGATAGATAGATAGATATAGTTATATCATGCTTGTTTACATGTTTGAAATAAATCATCATTCATTTATTCATTCATCGAGTGTAAAATGTCTTTGAGTTCCTTGAAAGGTGCAATACAAAACTAACTTGTTGTTGTTGTTGTTGTTGTTGACGACAGGATTTGCTCCTCGGACCAGGTGACTGCAGAGACATCGTTCGAACACTTCTGAAAAACAGAATTCAAGGTCTGGCTGTTCTCTAAGAAATGCTGATTGATTTCTTATCATTTGTTTTTCAACAGTTACAAGACAAACACCAGATTGATTAGCTGCAATATTTGTAAATCAAGAACTGTTAACAAGACGATGAGCGTAGCCCTTTACAGCTCAATTCTTAACGGTAGCACTTGTAATAACCATCATTATCATGTTATTTGGAGCACACCTAGTACTCATATTAAATTTGTCTCGTGCATATGAGTTTTTCTATTGTCAGGGTCTGTGCTATTGAATACACGAAGGTACAGCAGAAGGCTAAACACACCCACTTCATCAGAATTAGCCATGTTTGTTCCAAATTACTTCTATTGGACCCAAGGGTACAATTTTTGGCCTGTGTACAATTTGGCATGGGACTTTTCAACTGAAAATCTAACAGATTTGGCTCAGCAGCAGTTTTAGCCACTTCCTGTCCATATGGAAAATCAAACCAGTATTTTTTTTTGTTCGCACAGTACACATTTCCACCTTCCACCTGTGTATTGTAGACCCGCTTCAACCCCTGTGGTACTACTGGGCAACCTACTGTGGTACCTACTGGGCAACTCAGTAAGTACCCATGGGCCTCTACTTACTACTACTGTATTTGTTGACTTCAAACTCCATTTTAACACCATTGTATAGGAACCACTTTAACGGCATTGTCCACCTCATCTGTTGAGGGATCAGCCTGACAGATAGCAGGTCGTACATGTGTCGCTGACATCTGCTACCCGTCACATCCGCTCTCACCGTGAGAAGAAGTGCAGAAAGATGTGCCCTTTTGTCCTTATTCCATTCCCTGCGCACCAAAGATTGAGGGCCAACATTTGACTCCCAGCATGTGCAGCACATGCTGGGAGGATCAGACACTTTCATTATTCATACATACATACATACATACATGTATATATGCAAATAGGCCTGAAGTGTTTGTCCCTGTTAGTTTTTCCTATCAGTGCAATACTCAGTATTTGAATACTGTCATACCAACAATCAGCACATAGTTTCTGTTTGTAAAATTGCAATACCCATCTTTCTCTAAACTCCTATGCTCCCTTCACTAGTAATCTCAGGTATTCTACTTCATATTGTCGCATTATGTCCATATGTTTAATATGAGCGTCTGACTACGTGAATACTCTTGTTACTTCTAACTTTGGCAAGTAAAACTGAATCTGATTTTGTCTCTCACTCTAACATTTATGCAAAACCACCCATGGTGTTTAGAAAGGAATTACAAGTGGGAAAAAGAAAGCTCTAAAATGCTGAATGTTCTTGAGGAACACAATCCTTTTGTAATAGATATTTTGTTGCCCTGTGGCCCCCATTTGTTGATGGATTATGGTTTCTTTTTATGGTTTTGATAATTATCTTTTCTTTTAACTATCTCTGTGCCTTTGTTTCATCCTGCATGTGGGTGGTTATTTTGTATTTAGCATAGTTTATAACAGCAATAGCCTTCCTTTGTAACCTTTTAGGGTGTTATGTTGTCAATGCCACTCGTTGCAGCCATGCACGCAATCAGTGTGCCTTAATGGTAAGAAACCAATATAACTATTTATAAATGGAGTAGAGCTATCTACAAAAAGCTCTCGCTCGCCTCTCTAACAAACAGCATTACTTCTGGGGTTATGGCGTTACCTATGACTAAATCCCCCATCAGCCGTGTACAGGTACCCTGCCAGCTGTTGGAGTAACTGGTTGCAATATTAGATATTAGAACATATTACTTCCACCGGCTGCCGGTGCAATGCCAATTGGAGGAAACACCAGGGTTCAAACTGTGAACGTCAGCATTAGGACACCAGCACATTAACCTGCTCTGATTAGAAAAACCAGGGTTGGTGGAGCGATTTGATATTAATCACCTTTGTGAGACTGGTTATCCATGACTATCAAATGTTGGGTTTTGTGTAGTACTTTTGCTATTTGTCGTAGCAAGGCGTGCCTCCCCGTTGATTTGACGCCAATGCCAATATCCATGCTGAATATACTATGTCACACCAGAGGCATCGCCTGGCCCGGGAATGCGAGACTGTAGTCCTGAGGGTTTTTAATTTAGCCCTGAATAATTCTCCACTTTGAGCGGTTTATCACTGCGTAATTAAACGTCAGTAAAAGAAGATGGCAGTGTTGTAATCTTGTGTCTTCGGTGAACGGAGCGTTGTATTTTACCTTCAATGAACAGGCGCACGACCAATCAGAGAGGGTTTACAGGTAAACGCATGGAAATGCTTTTGTCTTATTGGCTGACAGGCCTGCCGGCGTTACTATACCAAATGCTAGCCCACACAGTCAGTCAGGGTGAGGAAAAAAATGGATATATGCAGATTTGATTTTATTATTAACTTTTTTTTTACTGGTAAAGGAGTTGAAGCTGAAGCACAAACTTCCTCTCACGCGGAGGCAGGAAAACAAGGTGTCCAGATGTCTATATATGAGTTCCAAGTTACGTGAATATGATATGAGCAGCGCATAAGTGAAATACAGCTAGCATACTTCCCATTGCACTAAACCGTTAACAATGTTAGCTTAGTTATGCCTCCCCTTGGCTAGTGAATCCAAACTAAGCTAGTGCGTCTTGAAAGTTTTATATTTTGTAGTAAAGTAATCAAGGCTCGATTAGTACCCCCCAGGGGGCCCTGGGCACTGAAGCTCATAGCCATTAAACCCCACCTTAATTATTTTGAGCTTCCAGTCAGGCTGGCATGTCAAATTCACCAGACCGTAATCGCACCAGTCCAGCTGAGCAGGTATGACCCCTGTATAAGTCGATCATTTCATATCCCATTTAGAATCCAAAATCAGAAAACCAATAGCGACCTGTTATTTCATTGTTTGTTTACAAATCCAAAATCTGAAAACCCACAACGACCTGTTTATCGTTGTTTGGATTTTGTTCAGAAGGTAAAAATAGAACATGAGAGAATGGGATATTTGTTAAGGTATTCCCATACGGTTCAATAGATCAAGTACCGCCACTTCACTCACAAATCACAAGACAAGGAAACAATGGATTAAATCACCTCAAGGCAGTGTATGACTCTAGACTATGGCATTATTTGCGTTCACTGAAAACTACCCAAGCAGACAGCACACCAGTTATTACTGATACATAATAATGTGACTGACTATGAATAGGTTTCCAACGATGCCGTCCTAAGGTAATCACACAGCACAGCTGAATGCAGGGTCCAAATAAGGCTCACTGAGTGAGCTAGGCAGCTTCACACAGAACTGCAAAAGCCAACATATTGTGGCAAATTCGGGGGGCAACCACAGGAACTGCCGCGGCCGAGCACGCGAACGCGTATCGCCAGCACCGCAGGAGACCTCGCTAACCGCTCGACTAAAGGGTCAGCTCCATCAGGCTCACTTACTTATCCATGCAAGTTACATTACCCCCCTCCTTCGGGAAGCACGCCCCCGCGCATCAACTCCCTCACGCTTCTGGGCGCACGCACTTCCGATGACCTCACGGTCGCACCGTCCCACTTCTGACACCAATGTAGCGAATTCGGGGGCAACCACAGGAAGTGCCGCGGCCGGGACGCGAACCCGTAGCTCCCGCACCGCGGGAGATACCGCTAACCGCTCGACTAAATGGTCCGACCCGTCAGCCAGCGGCCAAACGTGTCTACTTATCCATGCTCTCTGTGCCCACCCACCTTGACCATTAGCTAACAGCGCACTGCCGCTTGCTCACGTCACCACTCGCTCAGCCATCTCGCCAGTAAAAATCACGAGACTTAATTTTCTTGGAAACAACTTTTACTTCATTCTAATTGGATAATTATCAAGAGAATGGGTCAAGCTTTGTGTCATATTTCAGTGGAGCCCGGCATACAAGAAAAAAAAATCTGGGCATCCGGGTGGCGTGGCGGTCTATTCCCCTGCCTACCGATTCGAATCCCCGTGTTACCTCCGGCTTGTGGGTATGTGTCCTGGTCGCTGCACTAGCGCCTCCTCTGATCGGTTGCGGCGCCTGTTCGAGGGGGAGGGGGAACTGGGGGGAATAGCGTGACCTTCCCACGCGCTACGTCCCCCTGGCGAAACTCCTCACTGTCAGGTGAAAAGAAGCGGCTGGCGACTCCACATGTATCGGAGGAAGCATGTGGTAGTCTGCAGCCTTCCCCGGATCGACAGAGGTGGTTGGGCAGCGCCCGGGACGGCTCGGAAGAGTGGGGTAATAAATTGGCCGTATACAATTTGGGAGAAAAAGGGGGGGGGTGGGATTCTCTCATTGCGGAGGGCCCTTTTGTGCTCAGGGGCCCCTGGTCACGAGCCCAGATTATCCATATGGTAAATGGCACTGGTAGTCCTACAAACGGAAGCGTGTCTATGTTCCCTCAACCCTATGTTCTCTCAGCCCTGTTTCATCGAATTTATCTTCACTTCACTTAACCTCAACCTTCACCGAACCCTAACCTCAACATTACCCCTCAACCCTTTACCCTAACCGATGGTTACCTATTCGATAGATAACCCACAGGGCTGAGGGAACACAGGGCGGACCCCCAACAAACAGTGATAACACCCGAGGCAGGTTTTATGACCAATCCAACTTTTTTCCCTATCATGTCATAGCTAATTTACCACAGCTTCCATACAACAAAACTTTGGGCTACTGAGCTGATAACGCCAGTTTAAAAAGTTGGCTCACTCACGAGAGATGTCAGATTAAACTAGGAAATAAACGCCGAATCTGAATAATTTAGATGTGTCACGCACACATCACTGTAGGTCAGTGTGAGGTATCAGTAATAGTGGTCATGAACAATCATGAACGTATCGGGAGCCTTCAGGCGGTGGACGAACAATCGCCTGTCAGAAATTACCTGTCCAGTTTGCGCTTTAGCCACAATGGAAAAACGTTGCCACTGCTCTGTCCTCCACACACTCTGCAGTGTACCCCCCCTTTTCTCCCCAGTTGTACCCGTTACCCCACTCTTCCGAACCGTCCCGGTCGCTGCTCCACTCCCTCTGCTGAGCCGGAGAGGGCTGCAAACTACCACGTCCACGTGCCTCCTCCGATACATGTGGAGTCGCCAGCCGCTTCTTTTCACCTGACAGTGAAGAGTTTCGCCAGGGGGACGTGGCGCGTGGGAGGATCACGCTATTCCCCCCAGCCCCGCCCCCCCCGAACACGAACAGGCGCCCCGGCCGACCAGAGGAGGTGCTAGTGCAGCGACCAGGACACATACCCACATCCGAATCCCCACCCGCAGACACGGCCAGTTGTGTCTGTAGGGACGCCCTACCAAGCCGGAGGTAACACGGGGATTCGAACCTCCGATCCCCGTGTTTGGTAGGTGTAACGGATGTGGGTAGGGCATGGAAAGTGATTACGCAAGGGGTTGTTTTCCAGCATTTATTTGCTCCCGCAGAAGACAAACACCACACATTTTTGGTATCTCTTCTGCACCTCCGCTCCTCATCAATGCAATACGGCACCGTGAGGAGAAGGCGGAAGCTACGGAAGCATACAGAAGGAGTGACGTGAGCAACATCATTTCCGCAGGGAATATTAATGACCGTAAATTAAACGACAACTCAAAAAGATAAAATTCACAAATACTTAACCGAATTATTAAATGATAAATACATTCAAAAATACTAATTGCCAACGGAATAGACCGCTACGCTACGCTACCCGGACGCCCCCGGCGCCGTGTAATTTGACAGGCAGCTTAACGCCTTCCGAATCAGCAACCCGTGGTTATCAAAATGATGTGGTGGGGCGTCCGGGTAGCGTAGCGGTCTAGTCCGTTGCCTATGGGGATCGCCTGTTCGAATCCCCGTGTTACCTCCGGCTTGGTCGGGCGTCCCTACAGACACAATTGGCCGTGTCTGCAGGTGGGAAGCCGGATGTGGGCATGTGTCCTGGCCACTGCATTAGACACCGCTAGACGGGAGCACCGCTTCCGGTGTGGGAAGATGGCGGCACGAATCACGTTTGCAGCAGCCTCACCCAGTACCGGTGTGGGAAGATGGCGGCGCGAACTTACGTTTGCGGCCTCACCCAGTACCGTCCATGCAGTGTCTTTGTCCACATCTGCATCTAAGTTTGTGTCTTTGGTGGCTGGGGAGCATGGTCTGCTATCCTGTGTGCCCAGGGGCTACGGGCCTGCCTGGAGCTGCGCCCGAAGAAGAAACACCGAGGGCGGCCTGACAGGATGTGGAAGCGGGGCAGGCTAAGCTATCTGCTAGCCCATGCAGACCGGCAGTTCCGATAACGCCGTTGGCGGTCTGGCGGCGGCCTCGCCTAGTGTTGACTGTGTTTTTGGTATGGTCGTGTGGAGTGCGGGGAGGTGTGTTGGGGGTGTCTGGCTGGGAGAGCTGGTGTTGGATCGGCTGGGAGAGCTTGGTCTACTGCGTCCGGTAGGCCCAGGGACCACAGCCCTGCCTGGAGCTGTGCCCGAGGAGGAAGCACCGAGGGCGGTCTGACAGGACGCGGAAGCGGGGCAGGCTAAGCTAACTGCTAGCCCATGCAGACCGGCAGTTCCAACAGTCATCCTGGCGTTCGCTCTCTTGGACAGTGAATTTATTTGGATTTGTTGGATGTGTTTTTGTCTTTGTGTTGCACTGCTGCGGGCCGGAGGAAACCATATTTGGTGTCATTTCATGTGCGGAGGTGCATGGGATGACATGACAAATACTCCTGATTCCTGATCCGTCTATTGAACAGATCAGGAGTCACAACTCAGCTCAGCACTTCGAGCTGGCAAAAAAAGAAAACTTTGACACATATTTCGGTCTTTGTTGTTCCTATGGAGAATGATATAGTCAAGTTCATTACTTAACGTCTCAAAAATATATTGTAGCGTGCATGGATAAGCAGACACGTTGGTCCTTTAGTCGACTGGTTAACGTTGTCGCCTGCAGAGTGGAAGACACGGGTTCGCGTCCCGGCTGTGGCGACGGTTCCCAGGCTGCTCTCCTCATTCATTACAATACGTTTTTTTAATTTTATAATATATGTGACCTTTCAAAGTCAAAAGTCATCCCCTTAACACTGTCAGAACCAGGACATAGCCATGCTGGTGATTTCCTGTATGCAGCTGGGGGGCAGGGGGGGCTATCGGTCACTGTGGGCAAAATTCCCACCAAAGGAATATAATTCACGGGATATGAAACTTGCTCCACTTTTCTTTTCAGTATTTCACACCCTCGTGAGGCTGAAACGCTGCTGCTCACAGAGGTTCGGCCTTCCAAGGCCAGCGTGCCAGGTGTAAGCCTTGTCTATGCGGGCTGGCTGGTGACCCCGTGTGCCGGGTCGCCGGTGCGCCTCAGTAAACACTTAAACTCGTCTGCGGCAACGAGTCGGAGAAGCGGAGAGGACGCTCGTCCCCAACTCTCATCTCCAGCGACTGTTGGCCGTTATAAATAGACGCAGCTCTCACCTCGTTTTCTCTCCCTCCAGACTGCTTTCTGACACCTCGAGTGAAAAGACTTCATTATCGCTTCTTGTTCGGCGTTATAATTAAACGCACCTGCGTCGGCTAAACCCTCTGCGACGCAGCCACGGAAGCGCGCCCCCCCCCACCCACGCGTCCGCGCACGCTCCCCATTCGATAGGCTGGAAGGTGTCAAACCCAAACCGGCGTTTGAGCCCGTGGCCTCTCGCAAGGAAACAAGACTGTAGATTATGATTATAGTCATTATTTAGATTTCATTATTCCTACCACCTATTGTTGTTTTTTTTTGGGGGGGGGTTGTTTTTTCTTTCTCCCCTTTCACCGCACTATACAATCACCTGTTTGGCACGGACCTGCGAACCAAAGCGGAGGGTTTTATTACGTCCTCTGTAATACCGAGGGGCCCTATTTCATGCTGCCCCATCTGCATCGTTTGCTTCCGGTGAAAAGCGCTGGCACGCGCACAAAGAGGCCATACACTCGCTGTGCATCAAGAAAAACAATAACAAAAAAAAGATAATCATAATCTATTGAGCCAAGGCAATTTTCTCATCCCTGTTCACTCTTGGGGTCCCCCCTCCCCCGGTGGTGCACCCCCCCCCCTCGTTTTTGTTGTATTGCTGAGACTGGTGTCCCCGCTGGATGGTGAACCCAACAATGGGGTAAAGGCTCAGTCAGGTGTCTGCTGCCTCTGTGGGCATTAATCACCTCCGTCTCCACGGGACGTTCTGCCCCGTGCCCCCCCCCCACACACACACAGCGGGCCGCCTGACAACAACACGCGCGCAACTTCCAAATGTTATCTCTCAAAGACACAACGTGCGGGGGTCCCATCTGGTGACAACCACTCATTGAACCCTACAAGATAATCACACACACACACCACCACCACCACCACCACCACCCCGCCGTGGAGAGACAATTCATTAAAAGGCGCAGGCCTATAATTCATCCGGTTTCTCGGTCTATATGATATACACTTTGATTTCCGGCACAGCGCGGGCTCCGGTCCGATGTGGCGGATCAGTTGTTGAGTGGGCACTCTGCGCTGTTCGGCGGCTCGTGATTTATGTCTCCCACCGGAAGGAATGATAAATGAAACGCGGCGGAGAGTTTGCGGCGCTAAACTCCCTCCTGATACGTGAGGGTGGGGGTGGGGTGGGGTGGGGGGCTCAGCCTGGAGAGTGCTTCAGCCGGCTGAGGAGAAGCGGCGCTAAACGAATGTGGCGCCGGCATCAGACTAAGGTCTAGCACCGGGTGCCACTCACCTCCTTTATTAGACTCCTGCAGAGGATCAGCTGCGGCCCGCTGACACCTTTGACAGTAGGAGGAGGAGGAGGAGGAGGACGGGGGAATAAGGTGAGCGCACACCATTCAACATGCGGAGGTCGCCGCCTGCTGCATTAGGAGCCTGTCGGTGATATCTTAACGCGCCGCATTCCCCCTCCGTCACCTGCACGGTGAAGACACCCGTCAACGCCGCGGCGACTCCGGCTTTCCACGGTGGCTAATTATCTCCCTTAATGGTCACTGACCCCCGTGGGTGTGTGATCGACGGTCCGCCCGGGTGTCTGTTTTGATTTGATTTGATTTGATTTTTTTTTGGAGATACTTCCGCTCTGCATTTAACCCATCCTAGCTGTGTAGGGACCGACTTCCGGTTGTTTCGCTTAGGGGCACAGACACGCGCATGTCCTTTTGATGGCGGGGGAAACCGGAGCAACCGGAGAAACCCCACCGCAGACACGGAGAGAACATGCAAACTCCACACAGAGGACGACCCGGGATGACCCCCCCCCCAACCATCAAGTTTGGACAATCCCGGGATTCGAACCCGAGACCTTCTTGCTGGGAGGCGACAGCGCTAACCGCTGCGCCACCGTGCCGCCCCGCGCTGCAGCCTATGTCCATGACGTCACCTCGATGGCCTTTCAAAGCAGACTCTTCCTCGGGGGGGGGGGGTATCTCCGGAAACAAAATCAGTGCCTGATGAAAAAGGCTCTGCAACTTGTGTTCCTGGTTGGTTTGTTGCTTGGTTTAAAAAGGAACTTGCGTATGTGTAGCCTGTGCGTGTGCGCACGCGTGCATGGACGCGCGCGTGTATGTATGTGCACGCACGTGTTTGCGTGCGTGCATGCGCGTATGCGTGCGCGCGCGTGTTTAGGGCGGGGGGGGGGGATTTGCTGAAAAAGTCACATTCAATTCTTTGGCACAGCGATTCCAGCACAGCCGACACCGTCAGATGAAACACAATTCATGCAGCTTGAGATTTGTTGTTGGGGTGTGTGTGTGTGTGTGTGTGCGGGGGGGGGGGGGTCATCATCAGATTCACACACACACACACACCCAGAACAACCACATAGAATATGCAACATCTCATCTCATCCTTGCCTGTCTTGAGTCACCAGACTGTAAAAAACAGCGAGCACTTCATGTTGTTTTCTTTGATTTGTTTTCTGAAGGCGCGTCTCTTATTCGTGACCACGGTGGCCTTTTCTAATTTCCCGAAACCGGAACTACTAATGGGCTCGGGTCTGATGGCCACTCACCACTCACCAGCAAAGCCTTTATGTTTCAATGGAAGACCGCATTGGTGAGTGGGGGGGAGGGGGCGGCAGAGGATATAGGCTGTCAAGAGATTCCATCCCCCCTCCCCCCCCCGCTCTCCCTCTCTCTCCCTGCGTATCCTCCCCCTCCTTGTGCATGCACGGCTTCAGCCTGCGGGGCCGTGCATGGCTATGGGGAGAGTGGGCTGAGGGCGTGGGTGTCCTGATGTTCTCCTGGCCCTCGCCCACCAGGGGTGAATCACACGGGGCCTTGACGTGGAGCGCGCGCGCTGCTGCTCCCGCACTCCCACTCAGCCTAAAACAGAGCCACCTTTCTCCCGCAAACTCCTCCTGCAAAGGCCTCAAAGAAGCATCTAAAAACAACAACAAAAAAACAAGAGCGCAGGCCCGTTATTGAAGATATTGGGTTTTTTTTTATTTTTTCATTCGTCTGTTCTTTAACGCTAGCGCCGCTTCCCCTGCACTGTTTCGTGGAATGACGCACGTATTGTTAAGACCCCACTCCGCTGAAAGGAGCCACACAGCTTGGCAACGTCATCTGATGTATTTTCCTCGCAAATCCCTTTCCACGGTCTGTCATCACTTTCCCCACTGCGCGCTCCGAGATACAAGCCGCCATGCCACCACTTCCAGTAACGATGATTAAATGTGCAGGGGAGCTGCTGATTAGCATGAGCAACAAAAACCTGCCCAAACCCACACGTATTCCCGAGCACCCTCCTAAATGGATCATCAAGCTGCATAAGCACAATCTTCAGCACTCAATAAAACACCTTATTCTCCGAATATGGGAGGTGGGGGGGGGGGGGCTCGGCAAAAACGTCCGGGTATGGTAGCGGTCTGTTCCGTTGCCTAACAACACGGGGATCGGCGGTTCGAATCCCCGTGTCCCGTGTCACCTCCGGCTTGGTCCGGCGTCCCTACAGACACAATTAGCTGGCCGTGTCTGCGGGTGGGAAGCCGGATGTGGGTGGGTGCCCTGGTCGCTGCACTAGCGCCTCCTCTGGTCGGTCGGGGCACCTGTTCGGAGGGTCGGGGGGAATAGCGTGATCCTCCCACGCGCTACGCCCCCCCCCGGTGAAACTCCTCACTGTCAGGTGAAAAGAAGCGGCTGGCGACCCCACATGTATGGGAGGAGGCATGTGGTAGTCTGCAGCCCTCCCCGGATCGGCAGAGGGGGGCGGAGCAGCGACCGGGACGGCTTAGAAGGGTGGGGTAATTGGCCGGATACAATTGGGGAGGAAAAGGGGGCAACCCCCCCCCCCAAAAAAAAGAAAAAAGAAAAACCCGAGTCGAGGCAGGCATGGGAGGAGAAATCAAACTCCCTCAGGTGGTGAGAGAGGATATAGGAGCCTGTCAACGGTGAGATGAATATGAATGAGTCGGGTCAACTGGCCAGCGCGCGGGGTCGTTCTCGGGAACCAATAGGCTGAGAAGTTTCAGCAACGAAAACCACAGCGAGAGCCGTCTGGGGGGTGGGGGTGGGGGTCCATGAACACTTGGAGGGGGAGGAGATTGCTCCATCATAGGAGCCCAAAGTTCCCCGAAATGAGATCCGGCGAAAGCCCTAACACACACACACACACACACACACACACACACACACACACACACACACACACACACACACACACACACACACACCCATGTAAGGAGGTGGGCACACACACACCCATGTAAGGAGGTGGGCACCCCCCCCCACACACACCTCCCCCACCCCACAGGAATGAGTTGGAGATCAATTTACAGATAAATAGCCGTTGGTGCCAGAGGGGTTACAGTCTTGCCCCACAGCAAGAGAAGAAGAAATGTGACGCGTCAAAACCCCCGAAGTAGAGGCCATATTTAAGGGGGACGGAGCATCTGAAATCCGCTCTGTCTGGTTTGGTTGCGAGAGCCCGGGGAGGTGACAGCCCAGACATGGATTTGCACTGTCAGTGGAGGATAGGTGGAGGGGGGGGGCTGTGGGTGGGGGTGGTGGGGAGGATAACTGTACTCGGGGTGTAAAGCCAGACCAGCCATCAACATGGCCCAGCGAGATAAGCCAAAAGCTGTCACATGCTGTTGATGACTGTATTGTTCTGGCCACAAAGGGGATTTAAAAAAAAAATAAAAAAATGTATTGAATGGCTGGTGTTCGGGCTCCACCACCCTTGCGGTTAAGGACGCACACTACCCAAAATTAAAAACCTCGGTTCGCCACCCTCTCAGCCGCAACCGACAAAAGGCAAAGTCTCCCTTTCACACGCGTAATGCCCAGATTATCGGATAGGTTGCTGCACCGGCCGGAACCTGCCGCGGCCGCTCACCACGTGCGCCGCTCGCCACGTGCGTCTCTCCGACTCATCCGTTTCGGCGTTATTGCACAAAAAAAGAAAAGAAATTAACCTTCCCACACGTTTCCCGAAATATTGCCTTATTTGCTCGTGCGGAATCACGAGCAGGCGTATCAAAAAGGTAACAATATGGAAATCAAAACGCATAACCGTATTCGTGCCTATTCTTTTCTAATGCAAATCCAAACCCACTTTTAAGGCCCTCGGATCCACAGGGGTTTCAGTTTTGCCATAAGAGTTTATCTCAGTTTACGCATAATATGATTTTTTTCCCTTTTTTTTTTTTAGCGACTTCCTCTTACATGCTGCGCTGAGCCGAATGCTGTTCGGTGGGTGACTGCCCACACATCTCCACCGCTCCAGAAGAGAGCTCTCTGTGCTGTGAGGGTTATGGCTCTCCTGATCAACGCCGGCTTCCCACGCAGCCGTTACGTAAAAATAACAGGACACTAGATTGCCTTTTCTCTTCACAGGAGTGAGCGCGTCAGGAGCTGCCCTATGATATATTTCTATTAGGTGGAGGGCACAGTGTTGCGCTGCCATTGAATCTGCTGTGCTATTCTGGTGCCTCTGGGTGGGTGGGGGTGCGGGTTCGGTAGTTTGTGTGTTCGTATGTACCTGTACGTCGCGAGATAACATCGCCTATCGAACCCCCCCACCCCCTCCTTTTCATCCTCAATTGTATCCGGCCAATTACCCCACCCTTCCGAGCCGGCCCGGTCGCTGCCCCACCCCCCTCTTCCGATCCGGGGAGGGCTGCAGACTACCACATGCCTCCCTTACATGTGGGGTCGCCAGCCGCTTCTTTTCACCCGACGCTGACGAGTTTCACCAGGGGGGACGTAGCGCGTGGGAGGATCACGCTATCCCCCCCCTCCCAGTTGCACCCCACCCCCACCCCCACCCCGAACAGGCGCCCCGGCCGACCAGAGGAGGCGCTAGTGCAGCGACTAGGACACATACCCACATCCGGCTTCCAGCCCGCAGACACGGCCAGTTGTGTCGGCATGGATGCCCGACCAGGCCAAAGGTAACACCGGGATTCGAACGGACGATCCCCGTGTTGGTAGTCAACGGAACAGACTCCACCCGGACGCCCGAAAATGTTTCTTTTACCAGTCACATCTGTGGGGCACACACTCTTGCCCCTCACAGTTCCATATCGCTCAAAGTCCAACATCTTAACGGAGAACTCCGAACAGCGACGAAGCAACAATGTATCCTTGACATGATCACAGAAAGGTTGAATCAGTTCATCCGGATACCGTGTTTAATGACAAATACGTTTCATCACTCATCTAAGTGACCTCTTCAGTCTCAGCTGACTGCAGGTGTCCCCACCCCCTTATACACCACACAGTGGCATAACGACTGAAAACAACGATCGCTTTCAAATTACAATGGCCATTATATACAGTTTCTGTGGCCATGTGTACTATTCACAGAGCATTTGGGAACGTTTGCAATCACAACATTGCACCCCCCTCAGTTCGGGGATGGTCCTTGCCTCTTCACATAGATGGCCTCTTTGACTCCCCTGTTGTTATTGACAGAATTTTGCGCCATAGATAATACCCAGGGGATGCTACACCTGATCTGTATGGTTTACCTAAGCTACATAAACAGGATGTGCCATTACGGCCTATTGTTTGCACGATTAACTCAGTGACCTATAACATTTCTAAGAGTCTTGCATCTATCCCTACCCCGTTGGTAGACAGTAATGAGCATCACATGAGGGACATCATTATGGAGAGGGAGGAAACAATGGTCTCTTATGATATTGAGTCTCTCTTCACGTGCGTTCCTGCTGATGAAGCAGTGGAGGTAGTCCATAAGAAATTACAAAACAACCCCACTCTTAGCAATAGGACCACCCTTAACCCTGACCAGGTGTGTCTGCTCCTGATATTGTGTCTTCAGTCCACGTACTTCGCATACAGGGGGCAGTGCTATAGGCAGAGGCATGGGGGCACTATGGGTTCCCCAGTTTCTCCTGTCGTGGCCAACTTGTATATGGAGGAAGTGGAAAAGAGGGCTCTGATGTCCTAAGCAGGGACACCGCCTAGCCATAGGTTCAGATTCGTGGACGACACCTGGGCTAGATTTAAATATCAGCATGTACCACATTTCACCGACCACATTCACTCTGTGGACAACCACATCACGTTCATCAGGGAGGATGTGAAAAATGACAGGTTAGCCCTCTTAGACTGTGAAATTGCAATTGGTGATGGGGGACATTTGATTGGTGATGTTTACTGTAAACCAACACATACTGATCAGTATTCAAGGTTTGACTCTCATCATCCACTGGAGCACAAACTAGGAGTCACCAGGATGCTGTACCACCGAGCTGACAACGTCCCCACCGACACAGCGACCAGGGGGAGGGGAGAAACCCCACATTAAACAGGCCCCGGTTAAGTGTGGTTATCCTAACTGGATATTTGTCAAAGCCAGGAAGACGCCCAAACAGTGCACCAGCCAATCAGAGAGGAGATGGACAACAGATGTCTAAGTGTAAACCAATGGCGATTCCGTGTGTGGCGGGAATGTCAGAAAAGTTGCGAGCCACAATTTCCAAACACTGCATATCAGTTGCTTTCAAACCCCAAAACATGCTGCGCCAGAAATATGTCCACCCCAAGGATCGGGTCCCCTGGCACAAACGGATCAATAGAATACAATAGAATAGTAATTTCTTACACACATACAAATAAATTTACTCTGTATTTAATCCATCCTAGCTGTGTAGCTAGGAGCAGTGGGTAGCCGCCTGCAGCACCCGGGGACCAACTCCAGTTCTTCTTTCCATTGCTTTGGTCAGGGGTACAGACAGGAGTATTAACCCTAACACGCATGTCTTTCTTTTGATGGTGGGAGGAAACCCACACAGACACGGGGAGAACATGCAACCTCCACACAGAAAGGACCTGGAATGACCTGGGGTTCGAACCCAGGACCTTCTTGCTATGAGGCAACAGCGCTAACCATGGGCCACCGTGCCGCCCCATATATGTTGTGAAGTACCAGGAGGATTTCTGTGACTTGTACATTGGGGAAACTAAACAGACACTGGCCAAGAGGATGGCACAACACAGGAGAGCTAACACATCAGGCCGGGACTCTGCAGTCTACACCCATCTATGGGCCAGTGGCCACTCTTTCAAGAAGGAGGAGGCACACATCCTTGACAGGGACGAATGTTGGTTGGAACGGGGAGTCAAAGAGGCCATCTATGAGGCCATCTATAAAGAGGGAACGATCATCCCCGAACCGGGGGCGGGGGAGGGAGGGGGGGAGGGAGGGCTCAAAGTACAACTGTCACCATCTTACAACGCTGTGATTGCAAGCATTCCCAAATCCTCTGTGAATAGTACACATGGCCATTGAAACTCTAATTAATGGTCACACCCACATTTGCATATGAAACTGATCATGTATTGTTTGTAAGGGTGGGGACACCTGCAATCACTTTAGACTGAAGAGGTCACTTAGATGAGTGATGAAACGTATCTGTCAATAACCGTTGCGTCCAGATGAACTGATTCAACTTCCTGTGTTTTCCGTACCAGGATTATTGCGCATGCATAAAGACACTTTCTGATTTTTTTTCCCCATTGGACTGGTTTCCTTCTTTGTTTTTCTTTTACTTACTTCTGTGTTTTATTGCTCAGTGTGTAAAGTGCTCTGAGACGCCATTGTGAAATTGCACTTTGATTAATTGATTTCATTAACATCCTAGCATGGTCTGTATCTGTAATGTTTCAAGTTAATTGAATGCATCTTTTTCTTTCACACATGTGTACACATCCACACACACACACACACACACACACACACACACACACACACACACACACACACACACACACACACACACACACACACACACACACACACACACACACACACACACACACACACACAAACACATATGATATAATGCTATATAGGTCAAAGCATCAGCTACTGGTCGATAAAGCAGTCACCCATGACTGAGACCAGACAGACCAACCTGAGCACAGCCTGGACTCACTACAAGAAAGGCTACGATTCAATGCCTCACACATGGTTACTGTAGTCCTTGGCACTAAACAAAGCCAACAGGACACTAATGGCCTTCATCAAGAACTCAATGCAGCAGTGGAAAACAACACTAGAGGCCAACTCAAAGGCAATCACACAGGTAACCATCAAATGTGGTATATACCAGGGGGATGCACGATTCCTGCTGCTGTTCTGCATAGGTCTGAACCCCCAAGCAGGTGCTGGCTAACCAGCCAGACATTGTGGTGGTCGACAAGGACCAGAAGACAGCAATAGTGATCGATGTAGCAATCCCAAGCGACAGCAACATCAAGGAGAAAAAGCATGAGAAGCTAGAGAAACACCATGGGCTGAAGGAAGCACTAGATCCGATGTGGAGGGTGAAATCCACAGCAGTCCCAGTGGTAATAGGACCACTAGGGGCTGTGACCCCCAAATTGGGAGAGTGGCTCCAGCAGATTCCAGGAACAACATCTGTGGTCTCTGTCCAGAAGAGTGCAGTCCTGGGAAAAGCTAAGATACTGCGCAGAACCCTCAAACTGGTAGAGGACCCGAGCTTGAGGGAGACACACAGCCCCTGAAAAAGGGTGAGAGGGAGATTTTTATATATATATATATATATATATACCTCTTGTGTAAACCCTCAAGAAGGAAGCCATTGTATCTGGACACATTTTTTCCACCACCAACAGAGGTGAGATAAATGCTCTGGCAAATTGGATGTAGTTAATGGTAAACAAAATAAGCAACAAATCATATTTGCCAATTGCTTAGTCAAACATTTCAATGTTTTCATTTTGGGCATAAATCCAAAGTGTAAATAAAGGCTTCTCGTTCAAAGCTGTAAAGAACAGCCCAGCATAGAGCCATTTCAGGCCTCCACATGCAATGTCCAGAAAGGTTAATTGGTCTCAGGTACTCATCTATGACCAGCAAAAAACACTCCTGTTTCCCTCTGCCCCCCCCCCCCCAACCAACGCTCATTCCCTGCCTTGGTTGCCAAAAGGCTGATTTTGGATTCAAGATGCTTGTAAACACTAAAGAATTGCAGTAACAATGTGATACCAATCATAGTCAAAGCACAGCTAACTCCTGACCTGTATCAACAAAACATCAGCTGCACTGATGCATGCATTTTATATCACCAAAATTTAATTTTGCTTTTTATATTTATTTTAGAGAAACTGAAAAGATTGCTGCTTGCACAATCTCCTTCCCATATTTGAAGACAAGCAGCAGACAAGCTATACCTCTGGCTTGGTCGGGCGTCCCTACAGACACATTTGGCCGTGTCTGCGATTGGGAAGCCGGATGTGGGTATGTGTCCTGGCCGCTGCACCAAAGACTCCTCCGGTCGGTCGGAGCGCCTGTTCGGGGGGGGGGGGGGCTGGGGGAGATAGCGTGATCCTCCCACGTGCTATGTCCCCCTGGCGAAACTCCTCACTGTCAGGTGAAAAGAAGCGGCCGGTGACGCCACCTGTATCGGAGGAGGCATGTGGTAGTCTGCAGCCCTCCTTGAATCAGCAGAAGGGGTGGAGCAGCGACCGGGATGGCTCAAAGAACGGGGTAATTGGGGAGGAAACCCCCCCCCCAAAAAGTCACTGAACTCCAGAAACATGTGTTGTCATTAAAGTGTGTTATTTAATTCCATGTGTATATATATATACACATATATATTGCAGCAAATTAGGAGGACAGCCCAGGACGCTACATCCAGGACATGAACCTGTGGCTCCCATACCGCAAGCGACTACATTAACCAGTCGACTAAAGGGTCTGACCACTTATTCCTGTACGTTATTATATATATATATATATATACACATATACACATATACATACATATACATATACATATACATACATACATACATACATACATACATACATACATACATACATACATACATACATACATACATACATACATACATACATACATATATCTCATAGCTCCTCAAGATCCACAGTGGTGCTGGTTTGCTATTCTGCTAGGTAATCAGGTACGTTCACCTATAGTACCAGGCCTAAAGGCAACTTTATTAGACTGGCAGAGTACTTGGTAGAACAGAAAACCAGTGAACCTTTTCAACAACAAGAGAATTGTTCAGGACCAACCATAGGGGAAGGGATTATCAGTTGATCAGTGGTTGAAAGTAGTGTTCCAAAACTGCCATAGTTGTTTGCAATCATATTTGAGAAGTATGGTCTCTTTGCAATTTTAATTCTCTGATTATGTCATGGAAGGCTGTCTATAGAATTGTCATAATGGATTTGCAATATCCATGTCTCAAGAACCAATTTCCACCACCAAGGTCCAAGCCACCTGAAGCAAGTCCACTCTTCATGTTTTATCTGTCCATCCAGCCGTTATCCAAACCGCTTCTCCTGCTCTCAGGGCCGTGGGGGGATGCTGGAGCCTATCCCAGCAGTGATCGGACGGCAGGCGGAGAAACACCCCTTTTTTCCCCGCAATTGTGTCTGGCCAGTTATCCCACTCTTCCGAGCCGTCCCGGTCGCTGCTCCACCCCCTCTGCCGATCCAGGGAGGGCTGCAGACTACCACATCCCTCATCTGATACATGTGGAGTCGCCAGCCGCTTCTTTTCCCCTGACAGTGACGAGTTTCACCAGGGGACGTAATGCATGGGAGGATTAAGCTATTGCCTCCAGTCGCCCCCCCCCCTCCGAACAGGCGCCCTGACTGACCAGAGGAGGCGCTAGTGCAGCGACCAGGATACATTCTCACCTCCGGCTTCCCACCCGCAGACACGGCCAATTGGGTCTGTAGGGACGCCAAGCTGGAGGTAACAGGGGGATTCAAACCGGCGATCCCCGTGTTGGTAGGCAATGAAATAGACTGCTACACTACTTGGATGCAGCAATTCCATTCTTGCCCCTTGTTCCTTGCATTAAACCAGATCCTTACTTTTCATCCGGTGGGTGCTGGGCCCCCACGATGGTCCTTTGTAGTAATCTTGTCAGACCCAGAGTCACACTGGCAACCAGGCGATCAGGCCTGTGAACAACATCTCCGGATCTGGCTGCAGCAATTGCTCCTGGTGACACTGTTCCAGGCAGGGTAAACTTGCTTTTCCTATTTACCATTCAAAGGTAGGAGTCGATTTGAGGGGAAATACAAAGGGGATGCCATCCCCCTGTTCAAAAATGTCACAATAACTAACCTTTTGTAAAACCGGTACCTCCTCTCTCCATCCCCTTTAGGTTAATGGTGCTACGTAATGTTAAGACGTGGTTTTTTTTTATGGGCTCTCAAATAGTTTTTAAATACAATTGATGAAAGAAAATATTTTGTGGTTGTGAAAATCAATTTTCACAAATTGACCACTGCTCGTAGGCATTTATTTTGGATCATGTTTCTCTGGGTCCTCGCCCCAGATATATTCCACCTTAGGGGACCATACCAGGATGCATTAAGCTCCAGACAGCATAGCTCTGGCAAATCATTAAACCTTGCAAGCCCTTCCACCACAACAAGTACACAATCTAGGCAGCGCCAACTGCCCCAAGTGGAGGACTTCGGGTATCTCGGGGTTTTATTCATGAGCGAGGTTAAAAAGGATCATGCGATTGACTGCCGATTAGGTGCAGAAGCCGCAATAATGAGGTTGTTATGTGGTAAAGAGGGAGCGGTGCTGTAATGCTCTCAATTTACTGGTCGATCTTCATTCCTGCTCTCCCCTACGGTCACGGTGGCTGAAACTGAGTTTTTCCTTTGAATGGCAGAGCTCCGTGACAGCGTGAGGAGCTCAATGTAGAGCTTCCACTCTTCCACACCGAGAGGAGCCAGCTGAAGCTGTTAAGGGCACCTGGTAAGGGTGCCTCCTGCTATCAGGCACATCCAAATGGGATGCATAGTGGCCAACCCAGGGCATATTTGGAGGAGACACGTCTCCCAGTTGGCCAGGGAGCTTAGCGACATCCTCAGGATGGGCCGGAGGAAGCTGCTGGGAAGAGAGGCCGCTGGGCTACTCTGTTTGCCCTGTTGCTACTGCGGCCCTCATCGGAAAAACTGGATGAAAGTGGATGGATGCATTTGCAATTTGGGTTTCCTCCATTAACATTCTGACCCCCGACGGCTTCTCTTCAATCCTGCTGTCTCTTCGTTTTCCAGGGAATCCTACATTTATCTCTGATTTTTGTTTTTGTTTTTTTTTACACTGGCAAGGGCAACAGAATCAGTGGGAGCTCTTTGCTCTGTGCAAAATCTCTCTACAACCTCGGCGGCAGAGAAGTGGCAATAAAGGTGTTTGACCATTGAACAGTGGGGGGAAAAAAATTTCAATGGCTATTGTGTCAAGCCAAAGTT
>NC_079221.1:41867552-41992671 GCF_029633865.1 Lampris incognitus
CTCTTTCAATGTTGTATTGTGTAAATTGTGTAAACACAACATCCATTGCACGTTTGGGAGGGACATCCCTCCTCTGTTGCTCTCCCTCAGGTTTCCTCCTATTTTTTCTCCCTGTGAAAGGGTTTTTTAGGGAGTTGTTCCTTATCCGATGAGAGGGTCTAAGGACAGGTTGTTGTGTTGCTGTGAAGCCCCCTGAGGCAAATTTGTAATTTGTGATACTGGGCTAGACAAATAAAATTGACTTGACTTGACTACTGTTGTCTTCTGTTGCTTGTCAACCACCACAATGTCTGGCTGGTTAGCCAGCACCTGCTCGTCAGTCTGGAACTGGAAGTCCCACAGGAGCTTAGCTCCGCCATTCTCAACCACCTTTGGCCGTGTCTCCCATTTGGACTTGGGGACTTCCAGCCTGTATTCATTACAGATAGTCCTGTACACTATCCAGGCCACTTAGTTATGCCTTTCAGTGTATACTTTCTCAGCTAGCATTTTATACCCTGCTCTCTCTCTCTCTCTCGCTGTCTGTCTATCTGTCTCTCTCTCTCTTCATATATATATATATATAAATGTCGGTGGCAGCTGGTGCTAAATTTCCCTTGGCACCTGACAGCTGCTTTAATGTCCAAACGGTCACATAGTTATTAAGAAGGACAATGTAGCCTATAGATTTTATCAGGGTTCGTAGACGCCGGATGATTGACAGTCGAGATGAGGCGTCATGGTGGGAGTGAACATGATTGACAGCCACGAGAATTGTCCAATCACATTAGATCATAAAACATTAAAACAATACCAATTCGCTGCCAATAAAGGTGGGAGTGTGTGGGGCGCACAGAACTGCGCCCCATGGAACATCTGAAGGAACCAATTAGACGGCAGCCTCAGGTCACCTGCTTGCCAGAAGTTTGAGGGCTTACATAAGATATCGTCTGGCCGGTGCCCTTCACCCAGGAAGTATATGTATTCAGACAGAAATCAACCAAATACCATTTGGAACCAATATCTAATGGCTGCTGACAGGCGCTCACAGACTGAAAAACACTTTTATTTCATAATTATTTGCATTATACAACTAAATTATATTTAACATGTTTTCATCTCTTGATATTTGAAGGGGGCGGTGCCTCAGCACCCTGTACTGGCCAGTCACCACTGAATATATATATAGTGTCCTGGCAAAATTCCCAATCTGGCTCTCTCCATCTGGCCACCTAATCATTCCCACGTTTAATTCCCTTAATGATTCCTCCCTCTCCACCTCAAGCTGACGTGTGGTGAGCGTTCTGCCGCAAAATGGCTGCAGTGCATCACCTAGGTGGGAACTACACATTGGTAGTGGTTGAGGTGAGTTTCCCCCATTCACTGTGAAATGCTTTGGGTGTCTATATAAAGCGTTATATAAATATAATCCACCATTTTTTATATATATATATATATATATATCCCGGGTCGTCCTCTGTGTGGAGTTTGCATGTTCTCCCCGTGTCTGCGTGAGTTTCCTCCGGGGGCTCCGGTTTCCTCCCACAGTCCAAAGACATGTAAGTCAAGTAAATTGGCAGTACTAAATTGTCCCTAGGAATGAATGTGTGTGTGTGTGTGTGTGTGTGTGTGTGTGTATGTTGGCCCTGTGATGGCCTGGCGGCCTATCCAGGGTGTCTCCCCGCCTGACGCCGAATGACTGCTGGAATAGGCTCCAGCATCCCCACGACCCTGAGAGCAGGATAAGGGGCTGGATGGATGGATGGATGGATATATATATATAATCTAGTGAGTCAAGTAAATTTTTTATGAGACAGTACATATATATTTTGTAGGGAATTCGGGGGGCAGCCCGGGAACCGCCGCAGCCGGGACAGGAACGCGGTTCGCCCGCGACTGTGCCAATCAGTGGGCCAAGGGCTAGCGAGTCTAGTTATCCGTGGTCGTTACACTACCCACCTCCTTTGTGAAGCGCATCCCCGCGCTTGCGCATACCTCACGTCTCTGGGTGCACGCGCTTCCGATGGCCTCACCATCCCACTTCTGACACCAATGTAGCTAATTCGGGGTGGGAGACCCGGGTGCCCCCCCCCCCCCAATTCGCTACATTGGTCTCAGAAATGGGATGGTGAGACCGTGAGGCCATCAGAAGCGCGTGCGTCCAGAGGCATGAGGGAGCTGATATGCTGACGCACTTCCCAGAGGGGGGGGGGTAGTGTAACGATCACGATGAATAGACTCGCTAGGCCTTGGCTAAGGGGTCAGACCCTTTAGTTGACTGGTTAACGTTGTCGCCCGTAGTGCGGGAGATCCGGATTCGCATCCTAGTGGTGGCGGTTCCCGCGCTCCCCCCGAATTCACTGAGAGAGAGAGAGAGAGAGAGAGAGAGAGAGAGAGAGAGAGAGAGAGAGAGAGAGAGAGAGAGAGAGAGAGAGAGAGAGAGAGGGGAGAGAGAGAGAGAGAGAGATCTATAAAAATCCAAGCAAATTAGACCCTAATAACTATAGAGGGATCTGTGTCAGTAGCAACCTGGGGAAAATATTTTGTAGTATCCTGAATTCCAGAATACTAGCCTTTATTGAAGAAAAAAGCATACTTGTAAATGTCAAATTGGCTTTCTCCCAAATTACAGAACCTCTGATCATATATACACCTTACACATTTTAATTAATAAACATGTCCACCAAAAAAAGAGAGGGACAATATTTGCTTGTTTCATAGATTTTAAAAAAAAGCCTTCAATTCCATCTGGCATGAAGGACTTTTCTACAAAATCCTTCAAAGTGGACTAGGGGGTAAGGTTTATGATCTTATAAAATGTGTGTACAGACACAACCAGTGTGCTGTGAAAATTGGAGAGCAAAGAACAGAATATTTTACCCAAGAATGCGGTGTGAAGCAAGGATGCTGTTTAAGTCCAACGTTATTCAACCTGTACATAAATGAACTTGCAGACCAGCTGGACGGTTCAGCAGCTCCAGGCTTCACACTCTATGACGCAGAGATTAAATACCTGCTTTATGCAGATGACCTTATTTTGTTGTCCCCAACCAGTGATGGTCTTCAACATAACCTGTCCATCATAGGAAAATACTGCCAAAACTGGGCATTGGATGTAAACTTTAAGAAAACCAAAATCATGATCTTTCAGAAAAAACCCAGATCCCAGATGCCTTGAAAACAAATACCACTTCACTTTGAATAACACCCTAAATGAACACACAAAAAACTATACGTACCTTGGTCTGTCCATATCTGCATCAGGAAGTTTCATTATGGCAATACACGCACCCAAAGAAAAAGCATGCAGGGCAATATATGCATTAAAAACCAAATTATTAAACATTAAGATTCCAATTAGAGTCTGGACAAAAATATTTGATTATGTTATTTTACCCTTAGCTTTGTATGGAAGTGAGGTCTGGGGCCTGCTCAGTGGACTGGAGCATGGCTCATGGGACAAACACCCGATAGAGGCCCCCCACACTGAATTCTGCAGAAAAATATTAAATGTTCAAAGGAAGACACCAAATAACGCCTGCTGAGCAGAACTGGGGCGTTTCCCACTACTGTTAAACATCCAAAAACAGGCCATAACATTTTGGATGCATCTAAATTCAAGCCCAAAAGACACCTTCCTTTCAAGGCATTAACAACCCAAGAGCGGAACCCTGAAAACAGTCCCCTCAGTCAGCTGATGGTGAAGCTAACCAACCAGGCTCCCATCAGCACTGCCTCAAAACACAGCAGAATAAAACAAATTCTGAATCAGTCAAAAGATCTATATTTGGAACATTGGAGAAATACAACTAAAACCCAGAGTAGACTAAACTGTTATTTGACCCTCAACAGAGAATATAGACTGACCGAGTATCTCCACTCTGTCAGAGATACAAAGCAGAGACGGATCCTGACCAAATACAGGCTCAGTGACCACCAATTGGCTATAGAAACAGGAAGACGCAGACAAACATGGCTACCCAGAGAGGAGCGTGTATGTGGTCACTGCTCGACAGGGGAGGTAGAAACAGAGATGCTCTTCCTCCACCACTGTGAGAAGTTCTCTTCAGTAAGAGACTTCCACTTCTGGGAAATAGCCAAGAAAACACCAAACTTCCTACTGTTAAGCCCAGAGGAGAAACTGGCAGTTCTCCGGAGCGAAGGAACAACAGCCCCTCTGGCTGCTAAATATGTATCTGCCTGCCACAAGCCTGCGGGACTCACAACCACTGTGAGAGCCCCAAGATATATGCTGTTGAGTCATTGCATTGAGCTGTGTGACATTTGTTGCACCGCACTGCATGGCAGTGAGGTAAAAAGGGGCTGACTGCTTAGGTGGGCAAAGATATGGAGCATGCTTATGTGATGACACCTATGTATTGACGTGTGATGTAATGTTTTAATCTTTCGCAAACTGCTTTGGCAACGGCACATTTTCTGTTCATGCCAATAAAGCTATTTGAGAGAGAGAGAGAGAGAATATCGATAACACACACATTGCTTAGTTATGTAAATTATTGCAATGATTTTTGTTATAGTCGCTTGAGAACTTTTTGAAGTTTTTGGAGTTGCAAAGCCACAGTCGTACCACTTAAAACTACCCGGGCAGCGCGCTGAGTGATTGGACAAGCGAGCTGTCACTCCACACGTTTCGCTCTTCCCTTCCGCCCTCCAGTCAGCTGCAGCAGACGCGCTGCCTGCCCTTCGCTATGCTCTAATGCTGCCGTCTCAGACCGGGGAGAGAAAGAAATAAATAGAAAAGGTTCGCCGCCAGATCAGTAACACAAAGCACGGACGGATATCGAAGGTAAGGAGAATCCGACGGTTTCACGACGAGCGCAAACCTTGTGTCCGTTGTCGGTTTCTGTGGTCAATAGTTGCGCTCTCGGCTAGGTTAGCCTAGCCCGCTTGCTAACGGTTAGCGCTTAGGCTAAGGGGAGATGTCGGTGCCGAAGTTCGTGGGTTAACGTGTTAGCGTAGAATGTGCACGAAAACCCCAATACGCCAATCTTAATTGCGCTCGTGCTCCGCCCGTTAACTCGTCACGTCGAAAAATGGCGAAACGTGCGTGGTTTCGGGTTAAACGGCGGCGGTGGTAACTTTTTACACTCCGTGAGCCGGCGAGCCTCTCCGGTTAAACTTGTGGAGTAGTTAAGAGTTCCCAGTGCCGCTGTGTAACGGACGAACGTTTTAACGGCGCCCTTCCGTCGCTGGTAGGGAATGGCCATGTCGCATATACGTCAAGTCGCCCCTCGACTGGTGAATGGCAGATGGCGAACGTCGCGCGCTCGTCGGACGGCTTAGTTGTTTCTTAAAATGCGGCGTCTGAGGCCTTGTAGAAGTTGAGGCTAACGGTGGTCAGCTAGCTAACTGGAGCGCTCCCTTAGCCGGGGAGGGGGGGGGGGGGCTAGTCGGATGAAAACAAAGCAGCTGTCAAATTGACACGTGTTTCGAAAAATACCTTCAGATATTTTATTGGAGTTTCGGTTTGTCGGACCCTGGTAGTACGAGACTGTGTTTGCTTATGGGACGTTCGCACGCTGCGGGGTTAACCTGGCCTCCCGACGCTCCAAAACTAACGTTACCCAGATGTGCGGCGAGCTAGCTCGCAGTGCTAACAGCCGAGAGTATGCGAGGCCTGCGAGGCTACGGACAGGGTTCCGACTATTCCCTGGATATTATGTCATGCGGCGTTTCGTGTACTTGACTGGGCTGTTCAAAATCACCTTACCGCTTCGGCTCCCGCCGCCTTTGCTGCCGTGTGAACGGAGTGAGGCCGGTACCCCTCTCCATTAACTCCGTTTCCAAACTTAAACTAATCTGGCAACCTTGCTAACAAGTTGCTAACTGGTGTGCTCTTCATTCTGATCGTACTCATAGACTTCATGGCGACAGAGCCAAGAAACAGCAAATCTGCCCCTGTTCTGCTCCCAACAACATGTTAATTATGAGGCACTTGTAATTAAACCGATGCTATCCATTTGTTATATACAAGTAGCAGCAGCCATGTGGATTATGTTTGCTCTCTCCGTTTGGCCTTGGACAAGCCGTTTTTCTTATTGATCTCATTTATGTTGAATCAGTCAGAATTTTGAGCACTTAATGAATTCACGAGACTGATAATCGAGATAGAATCAAGAATGATAATCAAGTGAAGAGAACCTTATGAGCTGGGTTCTTGACTTTCCCATGATGGTAGGAGCTTCTTTTTTTTGTTTTTGAAGATATACAGAACAAATAATCCTCACTTTACCTTTAACACATCATATACAAGGTATTGCTGGATGTCTTTTTCTTCCAAAGGCAGTTGATCTGCTTGCTCACACAACGGAAGAGTCCCACATGGACAGGTGTGAAGGGTAGAAAATCGAAATGGCTTACTTTGCTATTTCACATATAGGATGATCTCTAAATTACACATTGACCTTACCATAAAGTGGTTTAATAAAATACCACAGGCCTGAATTAATGTCACAAATGAAGGCTGGGAGAAATGTATGTTCAAATGCGCCTGAATTATTATTTTCTCCACTCTTGGCGTTTGTACTCGGTAAAGGGAGCCTTTGCTTAACCTGTACTCATGGTTTTAACAATTTGATTGACATTTTAAAGCAAGTCGTGGTCCTTCGTCGGAGTGTGATTCCAAGTCTTCGTCTTTAACACAGAAGTGATTTTAAAACAAAGTACAGTGTTACAGCTAATGTTGCGTGAAAAACCTTTTAAACTTAATTTCCATCCTTCTAGTATTGTCCCCATGTCGAATAGGATTACAAAATTTGCTGTCTTTGGGTATCTGGCTATATTTCACCAATTCAGTGCTTTCTGCTCATGTTTAACTTGCAATAACCTTGACAGTGTTTTCATCAGAGCTACTTGCTGTGAACTGAATTCTGATTTCCATTTAACAAGGGCTTTAGAATTTTGAGTTGGCTAATTATCCGTTTTGTTTTTTATGTTTATTTATCCTCTGTGTGCAACAATGGGCAATTTTTATTCTAAGCTGAATCATTAACTGTGCCTGACAGCCACCAACAGTTATTTTTTTATGCCCAGATGCTGAGTTGATCTCGTATTTCAGCATCAGTCCAGTCCATTTTTTTAATCCCTGTTTGGCAAGTCTTGTTCTTTTAAGGCCCCACTAGTTCACAGCCCTTATGGGAGATTGCGTAGACTTCCATGTGTGTCCTTCAGTTCATATGGAGCCAGCTGCAGGTTTCTCCAAAGGAGCATAATTTATGAGGAGGCTCATGCCATTTCCATCAGATCCATCCACAGATGAACAGGCGCTCAACCACCTGCAAGAGTCATTACTTGTATGGTGGGACACATTTATGTGCTATGGAGGGCCTTTTGTAAGCGGATATTCATTCCAACCCAACATCATACCTGCTGATTTCACTAATTAACACACCTTCAACCAGACAAGGGAGGACTTATCCCGGGTGTAGTATTGGGTTTAAATGAAAACCTGCTTACACTTGGCCCTCAATAGCGCATGAGTGGGCACCATTGCCTTACCAACTCCCTACCCATTGCCAATTGTACTCTTTGCAGCACTTGGCTGAACCAGACACAGCAGCAGGGTTTAAACCGTAAACTAGGGCTGGGCATATATCGAATATTTAAGATGCAATCACAAAGATTTTGATGGAGGTGTAAATGTAGACAACATTGTGAATAGTGTGGTGACCTTAATGCACTTTGTATGCAGCCAAGTGATTTTCTTGAAGACCGGGCCAGTTGCAGAAGTCTCACAACCTCTCCTTGTCTTGTGAGTATGAGAATTGGTAGAGTACTAATCTCGCATGACCAAACCTCTTGTCTCATCAAGCTCACAGTGTTTGCTGGTAGGCGACATTGTGCAAGAAAATGTGAATAACATTGCTAAGTGTCATTAAAATAGGAAAATGTGAATAAAAACGCAGCGCAGTCTATCTGCAAACCAGGAAGCAAGTTTTCACATTTGCAGACTGTCAATTTCAGCGGCGTTTCAGAGACGCACAGAAGACAGCTCAGTATTACAGCTGCTGGAGTGTTTTACGTATGACATATATACATAGAGATAATGTTAAATCATGATTTTTTTTCTCTCAAAGGCTATTGACCCCAGATTTAATTTACAAGTTGTAAATTTGTTGCCCAGGATTTGTACCTTCAAGTGTGAGAATTGTCTGAGTTATTTTTTTTGCCATTGAGCTAGTTTGCATTACAAAAATGTGTTTACTTCTAAGTTTGATTGCATCTAATAAAGGCTTTTCAGTAGAGAGAGTGAGAGAGAGAGAGAGAGAGAGAGAGAGAGAGAGAGAGGCCCTCTAAGCATATTTTGCAAAATGAATACAACAGTTTAAATTATCCAGTGGTGTATCCTTGATCCATACTTAGGAAAGCTTTTTTTTTTTTACATTAGGTGTCTTGGAACTTTTTTGGGAAAGTGTTACCTGCTGCTGGTGAAAGGGATTTTAACGATGTTCAACAAATACTGACTTATATTGATGTCTTGTACCACTAAGTGTTACTGCACAATCTAATATGGATAACTGTATTAAGTGCTCTGAAAAAAGTAAAATAGTTGATCAGCCGGGTTTCTCTCACATAGTGACGACACTCTCCAGTACAACCTCATGTGGTCCATCAAATAGACTTCCTGTCGGATTCCAGTGATTGATGGTTTGCTACATGTGAGGTTTTCAGTAGCGGTAGGGGAAGGTCAAGAAGCTGTTGGTCTGCTCTCCTGCTTTGCAGGGTCAGATGTCAAGTCACTAATCCTTCAGAGCCAACATAGTTACTCAAGGGCATTAAGCCAATTTACAAAGCACTCCATAATGTTGGGAGTTCAAACAAGCTCCCTCTGCTCTGGCAGTTCCAGGTGGCATTAGAGCTGGAGTTGACATTAATGCCAATTTTTCACATTTACTGGCCTGCACCCCTGAAATCACTAGCCGCATAGTATGTCCATTTGTATTGAAATGGCAGTACTGTTATTCATAGAAATGTAATTTAGATACGATAAGGAATGATGGAATCATTGAGATAGAGCAGGGGTTTTCAAAGTGTGAGGCGCACCTCCCCTGGGGGACGCCAGAGAGCTTCAGGGGAGGCGCAGCGTGAGAAAAACAAACGCGAAGAAAAAGTAACCGTAAACATCTAGCTAAATTTAGTTAACTTCAGCAATGCTTGGAGCAAAATGGATCGATTTTTAGTAACATTACATACAGTGAGAAAGGACACAGCGTCTGGGGCAAGCAGAAACGGAGGAAGTGTGACCATGATTATTTAAAGTTTGGATTTTCATGGATTGGTCCTGATGACGCCCCACTGCCGCAGTGTGTTATCTACAAAGTGGTGCCAGCTAACGACAGTATGAGACCATGTAAACTCCGGCGTCATATTGATACGAAACACCCAAGTTTGGTGACCAAGCCACAGGGGTGTTTTGATAGGAAGCTAAAGGAATTGCGGTCACAGAAGAAAGTCATTGACACATTTAGCACTGTAAATACCAAGGCAACCCAAGCATCATACCGAGTGGCGTTGGGCATAGCTAAGGCAGGTAAACCCCACTTTAAAAAGATGTTTAAAACGTTTAAAAATGTTTAAAAAGATGTTTAAAATGTTTAAAAAGATGTTTAAAACATAAAGACAAAGATGTTTAAAAATGTTTGAAAAAGATGTTTAAAAAAATAAAAGATCATCTTCAAAGATATATCATTTATTGTTGAAACCCGTTTTTATACCTGAGTGGAACATATAGCAACAACAATAATAGTAATAATAGCAGTAATAATTGGGAGGGGAGGCGCAGCTGTTTTTATGTTCTCTGAGGGGAGGCTCACTTTCCTACACTTCGAAAACCCCTGAGATAGAGGATAGATGCTTTTCAAAGGAAAAAATGTAATAATGCGCTTAACAATCTCATTTCTCATCCACACCTGTAAACAGTAGTGAAAACGAATTAGCACTCAGTGTGTTGAGGGCTTAATCTATGTCTGTTCCACATAGTTAATATGGGATTACTGACTATCTGTATTTTTTTCATAGATGTAAACTGCCCTTTGTCATTCACTTTATTATTTGAGGCAATCTCTCATTGGATGCCGGACCTCTGTGGTTCTTCGTGACATTTAGAAAGATGGTACGTCACTGAAGTTAGGCTCCTGCTTACGACATTGACATTTTTTTTTTAACCTCAGCATGTAGTTACTCAGTCAGTGAATCTATATTTATCCTATTCTGCTTACTTTCCTAAATAAGCAGGAAACGCTGCATAACGTAATCTCTCTCCTCACCGTATAACCATGTCCACCTCTCTGGCCAACGAGGTTGAAACGTCCTCTGTTTCTCGTTTTCATACTCCCTCTCCTTTTCTTTTAATTCTTCTGATAATGCGGTTTAAGAAACATGAAATCTGAATAGCTGAATTTAGGTAACCCACTAGCTAGCTCACAGAAAGTTGAATCGGTTCTTCTGGACACGTTTATTGTGAGAAACGTTTCATCACTCATCTAAGTGACCTCTTCAGTCTCAACTGACTGCAGGTATTCCCACCCTTAATAATAATTTAAAAAAATAACAGTGGCATAATGATCGAAAACAACGATCGGTTTCATATGCAAATTGCCATGACCATTAACTAAGAGTTACAATGTCAATGTGCACTATTCAGAGGATTTGGGAATGGTTGCAATCACAGTTTAATAAGATGGTGACAGATGTACTCTTTAGCCCCCCCCCACCCCCAGTTCAGGGATGGTCTTTCCTTCTTCTCATAGATGACTCTGACTCCCTGTTCAAACCAGCGTTCCTCCCTATCAAGGATGTGCACATCCTCATCCTTGAAAGAGTGGCCACTGGCTTGTAGATGGGTGTAGACTGGAGTCCTGGCCTGCCACGTTAGCTCTCGTGTTGTGCCATTCTCTTGGCCTACGTCTGTTTGGTTTCCCCGATGTACAAGTCACGGCAATCCTCCCGGTACTTAACAGCATATATTGTATTGCTTTATTTGTACTGGGGGACCCGATCCTTGGGGTGGACTAATTTCTGGCACAACAGTTTTTGGAGTTTGAAAGTAATTGATACGAAATGTTTGGAAAATACGAGTTTCAGTTTTTTCGACACTCCCATCATATATGGAATCGCCATTGGTTTACGCTTAGGCAGCCGTTGTCCTTCTCCTCCATTCGATCAGCTGGTGCACTGTTTGGGCATTTTCCTGACTTTGACAAATACCCAGTTAGGATAACCACACTTAACCAGGGCCTGTTTAATGTGGGATTTCTCCCCTTCCCTTGGTCGCTGTGTCAGTGGGGACATTGTCAGCTCAGTGGTACAGCATCCTGATGACTCCTAGTTTGTGCTCCAGTGGATGATGAGAGTCAAACCTTAAGTATTGATCAGTATGTGTTGGTTTACAGTAAACATCACCAATCAAATGTCCCCCATCACCAATTGCAATTTCACAGTCTGAGAAGGCTAACCTGTAATTTTTCACATCCTGCCTGGTGAACTTGATGTGGTTGTCCACAGAGTTCATGTGGTCAGTGAAATGTGTTGCGTCCTGATATTTAAATTTAACCCAGGTGTCATCCACAAATCTGAACCAATGGCTAGGTGGTGTCCCTGCTTAGAACATCGGGGCCTTTTTTCCATTTCCTCCATATACAAGTTGGCCACTACAGGTGAGACTGGGGAACCCATAGCATACCCATTCCTCTGCCTATAGTACTGCCCCCTGTATGTGAAGTATGTGGACTGAAGACAGTTTCAGGAGCAGACACACTTGGTCATTTTTAAGGGTGGTCCTCTTGCTAAGGGTCAGATCATTTCATACGGACCACCTCCACTGCTTCATCAACAGGAACACATGGAGAGACTTAACGTAAGAGACCATTGTTTCATCCCCGTCGATAATGATGTCCCTCACCTTATCCACAAAATTCATAGTGTTCTGAATGTGATGTTCATTACTGTCTACCAACGGGTTAAGAATAGATGCAAGAAACTTAGAAATATTATAGGTCACTGAGTTAATCATATAAACAATAGGCTATAATGGCACATCCTGTTTATGTATCTTAGGTAAACCATAAGGACTAGGTGTAGCTTCCCCTGGGTATTATCTATGTTACAAAATTCTGTCAATAGCATTGTCCTGTTGTAACAGCTTCAGACAATCTATCACCCTTTTCTTGTAACCACTGCCTGAATCTCGTTTCAGGGGCTTACAAGTATTCATGTCACTAAGTAGCATCATAACGTTCTCATGACAGTCCATCTGGTTTAATACAACATTGCATCTGTCTTTGTCCACCGAATGGATGATGACGTTATTGTCCTTCCTGAGAGTTGTGAGTGCTTTCCTCTACATTTCTACTGATATTGGACGGCAGCGCATTCGCATTGCTGAGGCAGGCTGAAACTTTCAACCGCAGTTGCTCCGCTTCTGTGTTCAGTGTTGTTTTTACGGATTGCTGATTTTGTGACTATGATCTGTTCCACTAGTGGGATTTCCCTCAGTTCTACAGCAAAATTCAACCCCTTAGCAAGGATGTCTTTCTCTGCCTGGGTGAGTTGTCTGTCGGGACAGATTTTTCACCCACTTGTCCACATCACCGGCGTGTGTCTGGCGTCCGTCTCTCTGTCTGCTGTTGAGGGCACCATCCGTTGTCTGCCGACTTCTCTGGTATGTAGTGGTCGAACTTCTTTTGCTGCCTGGCTTTCGACTTTCTGTGTTGTGCTAGACGACAGCGCTAGACTTTGTCCATGAACTCAATCACACGTTGGAAAGTGGTCTCATCTAGACGCAACATGTGTCTCTGTTAGATCTGATCCTCTTGCTTTCAAAGTGTCAATGGTAAAATTAGTTTGTCCCACCTGTTTGTTCAACAGCTCTGTGCCTTCTGGAGGATCTTGTTAGCTCGGTGGCCTTTGACTGAAGATTTCATTTACAGGCTCTTAGGTGTGATCCCGCTTTGTATGCGTTTGAGGCTGAATCTCAGAAGGTTCATGTGATCTGCCATCTTACACGCCATTACTCACGTACAAGTTTTAAGGCAATCCTCGCCGAAATGAGTCAAAATGTCTTTATCCATGTTCAATAATCCAGGTAAGAAAATCGCAAATCAGTTCATCTGGACATTTGTTGAGAGAGAGAGAGAGGAACGTTTCATCACTCATCTAAGTGACCTCTTCAGTCTCAACTGATTGAAGGTATCCCCACCCTTTTAAACAATACAGTGGCATAACCACTTAAAATGATCAGTTTCATATGCAAATTGACGTGATTATTAACTAGAGTTTGTTTTAATGGCCATGTGTACTATTCACAGAGCATTTGGGAATGTAAGAGTACATCTGTCGCCGTCTTACAATGCTGTGATTGCAACCATTCCCAAATCCTCTGTGAACAGTACACATGGCATTGAAACTCTAGTTAATGGTCACGGCAATTTGCATATGAAACTGATGGTTGTTTACAGTCGTTATGCCACTGTATTGTTTATAAGGGTGGGAATACCTGCAGTCAGCTGAGACTGAAGAGGTCACTTAGATGAGTGATGAAATGTTTCTCTCTCAATAAATGTCCAGATGAATAAGTCAACTTTCTGTTATTTTCTTACCTGGATTATTGAGCATGCATAAAGACACTAGCTAGCTCTTTTTCTATTGTTGCACTGTTCGCTTCATGGACACTCTGGATTCACAAAGATAAACAGGTTGTGGAGCATTGATTGCTGTGCTGGTGTTGTGTATGTGAACAATGATGCTCGTCACTCTTGAACACATTCACAGTTTATGACGTGAGTAGCAGTGATATTGTGCAACGCCATCATTCTCGATCACAATTAGAAAAAGGGAGAGCATGTTTCTACAATGCCATTTTCTGTCAAAGCCAAAATGAGTACAATGTAAACCATTTTTATGATTTTACATTAGTAGGCAATTGAGCATTGATATTTTGCTTGCTGGGAGGTCTTAAAAAAAAACACTCGGTCCATTGAGTAAATGGCTATGTCACACTCTGTAGAGCATAGTGACTTGTATTTCAGGTGCTACGTGCCATCTTGACCAGAAAGCATGATTACCTTCCAGGTGGTGGAAAAGAAAGGTGGGAACAATAAACCACACTGAACTGTGGCGTTATCCCCTCCAGCTAACTTCCTGTAATGTTCTTCAGTCCGGGGTTTGCAGGCTGTCTAATCGCATTAGGAGTAATCTGTGCCTTAGTTTTGTTTGCCAGTGATGTCTTCCTTTACTGTCCTGTGGCAGTCAAAGGAATATTAGTGGTGCTAGCATGATCCATGACATCTTGGGTAAGGTAAACTAATGTGTACATCTTCTTGTTTGCAAATAGTTATGGCAAACATCTCCCTACCTCATTGCCAAGACCTGATCTCTCCCAGAATGCACACTTGGATTTAGGGTGTTGCATCTTTCGGAGATCTTGCCTTGGGCCGTCAAAAAAAAAAAGAAGTGTCTTCTGTTTGATTTCTCTTGAAAATTACCCTACTGTAATGAGTAAGTTTTATTAATTTCCTGGTTTTGCTGGTGTTGATGCCTGTAATTTATTCTATAAATCAATAGAGTGATATTTTATAGGTACATAATATTGAGGAACTAATGATAAGCGACAGTGTTAGTATATGCTTTGTAGGTTATAAAGTATTGACAGTTGTATCTAATTACATTTTGATGCAGGCTCTGGAGATAGATGCTTTATTTTGAATGGGAGTTGATTTTCTTGTTTTGGTATATGTTTGAACCAGTATAACATAGTGGTATAGATGTGAATTTTCTAATGATGAAAGGAAAACTTAAGATGCAAAATTATTTCCTGCCAGTCAAGACTAATGGGTTTCAAGTCTGGCCTTTGGGTCATTGTTGTGCTGTTTTGAAATATAAGGGTGCGATGGGTAAATGAGAATTCTTACTGTAACGAAAAACCAGGAATGTCAGGACCCCTATATAGTAAGATTATTTACTATCTATCTAGCAACACAACACTGTCGCTGTTTGGACAGGAACTGGAAATTGGTAACGTATACCCCTGCATTCAGTCGTCTTTGTTATTAGTGGGTATTTCCACTTACACATTACACTAATCAGAAACATGGCATACTTTACTTTAGGAAGCAGCTACTGGTGTAGACTTGGTGGGTAGAATGCTCTTGCTCTGTTTTTATTTCTGGGTCAGTTGAACTTGGTATGTTCACTTTCTGATCTTGGCGTTGTTGGTGCATTGCAGAGAGGCTTTAAGCCAATATACGATAAGGAATAGAGACTGTGTCCACATCTATACGTCCTTGTGTGATCTCTGTCATCTGATTTACCGCCACCTTTTTTATCTCCCCATGGTACCTGTTCAGGTATATAATGATGTAAGAACTTTCTTGATGGTATAAAAACTTTTTTATTTTTTATTAAAGTAGCCTTTTGTAGTTCTGGATTCACTCAATTTTTCCAAAACACAAAGCTGTCCATTTGATTTCTCTTTAGTTTGAAAAGCTGCCTCCCATTGCTTCCCCTTTTGGATGTTAAAGCAAGGCTATACAGTTTTATTAGCCTTTATTGCCACCCTATTTTCTTTTTGATATGGCATCAATCACAACAAGTTTTCCAGCTTTTCATGTACAGTGTGAGATATCAGACACTGGAGATGGTTGAGCGTCCCCTTTGAGACAGACCGCTCCCCCATCCATCCACCTCTGCAGTGACCCAACTGTGGGCTGTAAAACTATTAGACACTCACCCCCATCAGTCTTTCATGGCATGTATGAATGCTGTCTGACTCACAAACCATCTGTCATCAGAAAAGGGTCACGCAGCCAATTAAATTCCAACAATACAAGGAATAACTTTTGGCAGCCCTGGTGTAGGTATCATTTACCACCACATAGTTCCGGCAGGTGGATTGAAAAGAGAAGTTGCAACACACAAGACAGTAATGACAAGTTACCCAAGATGTAACCTCTTCAACTGTGCTGGCTGTGTACCTCCATGTTATGTTTTGCTGTCTGTCCTTTGCCACAGCTTGAATGAAATCCCTTTTCACTTTGCTTTGCCTGGCTTCTTTGGTCTCTGTGCAGCCTTCCAAGCCGGCAGGGGCCCACGAAGTTCTGTCAAATCGAGGTAGAAGGTCGACAGCTAGGACGAGACTTGACCTAATTTAGGTACGTGTTGGCAAAACCCCACTGTTGTCCTCTCTGGGATGCCGCACAGAAATGTTGGACCCAGGTCGTGCATATTTTTCACTCTGCGGCAAGAGGAGGAGTAGATGTGTGTGTGTGTGTGTGTGTGTGTGTGTGTGTGTGTGTGTGTGTGTGTGTGTGTGTGCGCGCGCGCGCGCAGAAGGGGGGTTATGCTGAGGACTCACCCTGTCATACAGGTCTGTGCTCCATGGAGCCATTGTTGCAGGTGGAGGTTTGCAGCTGATGAGTTTCCCTCTAATTGCTACGGATCTCCCCCATGTGTTTCTAATTAGTTTCTTTTCCCCCAGTGATTTCTCCTGCACAGATTAGTAGATCTGCAGAGGGGGAGAAACGCTCTGGTCCTTTTACAGAGCTTAATAGCTCTCTAAAAACCCTATCGCTCTTTTCTCCTGAGTATATATTGTGTTCTGTACCTTTTCCGTAGAAAGATCAGGCTCATTTGGGAATGTTGCTGTAAGCCACCAATGGAGTGAAGTTTGGTACTCTGGAGGGTGACAGTCTGGCTTGTGCTCTGCAGTAAATGTTGGCGGTGGCCTGCCTCCTCCTATATTTGTTTTAGGGAGATTATTTAGATGTGTGTGTGTGTGTGTGTGTGTGTGTGTGTGTGTGATAAAGGGGGGAGGGCTGATCTAACAGTTGCTAAGTGATCTTCAGATCAATAAATTTAGTGTACAGGTAATTAGCCAAGGGGCAGAGTTCACCTCAATCCCGTGTTCAGTGCATACATAGGTCACAGTTTTAAGGCTTTTGCCACGACTTGACTCCTCCGCAAAGTCACAGCAAAAGTTTCTGTCGCTGCTGCATAATAACTTGTCTGTCCACATGTTAAAACCCAACCAACGGTCAGCGTTTGTAGCAAATATTATCCTTGAGCTGAAACGGAGCGAAATCAAATGCAAACCAACATTTGGCTGTCAGAATGCATTACGTGCTCCCACAGTGTCTTCCCTCAATTCTACAACCCCCCTACCCCCCCACCCCCTCCCACCTGTCCTCTGTCTCAGCACACGTGTCACTGAAGAGGAGCAGTGTCACAGCTCAGTGACACATGCAAAACTCTGTGCAGGCGTGGATCCTGCCTCTCCCCTAATGAGGAGGGAACCATGTCCACAGGAGTTCTGTCATGTTCCCCTCCAAACAGAGGAGAAGGCTCTCCTCACACCCCAAGGGATCTCATTAGAACTTTTTTTTTTACCCCCCCCCCCCTTCTCTGAGAATGTTCAGGAATCGCTGTGTCCTTGGGGAAAAATGTAAATAAACGCATTTGTCACTCTCTATCTCTTTCAGTCTCTCTCTCGCTCTGTCCCGCTCTCCATTTTTTCCCCTCTTCTATAAGCAAATTGCAATTCGAGGCTTAATTAGTAAACGCTGCCATTTATGCTTTCTTTATCATGCAAATGAATTGGTCGAGCGCTTTGCAAGTGTTGTCTCACAAGCCCCTTGCCAGGTGTTTCCGATCTGAATACTTGCCATGTTTTTTATTTCATGTGAAAGACAACTGCGCAGTGAAATTGTAGGAAAGAGCTATAATTATTCAGCGTATTTCTTTGTTTTTCCCTGTACCCCTCCTCCTTCCCTGTTATTGTACCCAGAAGACATGAGTGACATGAATACTTTGATTCAGTTCAAAGAAATTCTCAAATATTAAAATATGATGTTTTGTAAAATGCTGGAAATTAAAGTAAAGCAACTTGATTATCCGCCCATTTTGCGTTTGGAGTGATGGTAGTTCTCCGTTCACAAAAGTCATACTTTTCCAATGACCTCAAATTGTCAGTAGATGTTTTTGTTTTCCTCATTAGTAAAATTGATTCACCACTTGATATTCGGCCTGCACAACAAATCATGTATTTTTTTGGGGAGGGGTATTTCCCCCCCCTTTTTCTCCCCAATTGTACTTGGCCAATTACCCCTCTGTTCCGAGCCGTCCTGGTTGCTGCTCCACCCCCTCTGCCAGTCCAGGGAGGGCTGCAAACTACCACATGCCTCCTCCGATACATGTGGAGTCACCAGCTGCTTCTTTTCACCTGACAGTGAGGAGTTTCACTGGGGGCACGTAGTGCGTGGGATGATCACGCTCCCCCGCCCCCCCAAACAGGCGCCCTGACCGACCAGAGGAGGCGCTAGTGCAGCAACCAGGACACATACTCACATCCGGCTTCCCACCCACAGACATGGCCAACTGTCTGCAGGGATGCCCAAGCAAGCCGGAGGTAACACGGGATTCGAACCGGAGATCCTTGTGTTGGTGGTAGGCAATGGAATAGACCGCTATGCTACCCGGATGCCCATTTTATTATATGTTATGATATTAGTTTCCACAATAATCATTGAATTTGGCCAGTATTTGAAAGTTTAATTTACAACAACTTGGTGCTGTTTCAGTTCAATAACGCTTAACTCATTTGCTATTGAAGATGAGCACTGCAGCCATTCACCCATCCCATTTAAGGGCACACCAAAGTTCCAGATCGGTGTAAGGGGCAGGCTGCTGGCATGTAGTCTAAATATCATTAGACTGGGTGATAAGCCACTGTTTAACCAAACCTAAGAATGGATGGATATGGTGGTGACAGATATGCTCAGGTCTACATCCTCCTAATTGTGGAAACAACACTTCAGTTACAAAGCACATAAAAAGTAAAACGTACATAAACTGTAGTGTTTCCCCAAGAAATGTTATTAGTGGGCGGGGGTGGGGAGATGTAGGTTGGGGGTCGGGGGTCGCCCACTAATTGCTATGGTGGGGGGAACACTGCTGTGTAAGCCTTGCTTCCAGGTTGTTACTGCTCCCAACAGCAATGCAATATATTAAGTCACCTTTGAAAACTTCACAAAATCCAATACGAATGGATGTAGGTCAAGATTGATGCAGTGGTCTGCTCCCCCTACACACACACACACACACACACACACACACACACACACACACACACACACACACACACACACACACACACACAAATGACCAGAGGAGACCCAGAGCAGTTCTCTTTCTGTCAGTCAGTTTGAAATCAGGAACCATCACACAATATACATACTACTTGGCAGAATACATAACTTGATTTAACACACTTACTATGTGCATATAGTATGTTAATATGGAAGGCTTTAAGAAAATATTCAGTTCAGGACAAATGATAAGTCAGTCCCTCTTAAAATCATTTTACAAATGTATTTTATTGCCTGCTGTCCATGCTGAGCATTGTGAAGAAATTCAGTCAGATCTCTTTTCGCTGATACGGGGAAAAAAAAAATCAGTTGTGTGCACATATTGTAACCGCCATACTCAGAGGAAAATATTTTGTTTTTGTCAACAGCGTGCAGCCCTGGGGATGCTTAAAGCGTAGTATTGAAATCGGTGTTGGCTGTGAAAAAGTGGTGTTTGTGCATGAAAAAGTGGTATTTGTGCATCCTAACGCGATGTTTTACAGAAAGTGGCCTCTGTTAAACGTGGAAACCATGCTGCTCAATGTTCGATGATTCAGGCACCTCTCCTACCCTTCTCCCAAAAAGCAGTCTATGCCAAAAATGTGGAAGTTTATACCCCTGAATTCAAGTGCAGTGCATCAAATCGGGAGGGATGAGGCCCAAGGGTCCAATAATTTTGTTCAGATTGACATGTTTTGTCATTATGGTGTTGGGGATTCTTGGATCTTTTTTGCTTGGTACCCTTTTTTGTGATTATAGGCCTCTGGCAGTGTTTGATTACCAGTGATCCTCTCTCAAAACTCCCACAACCCCAGCTAAAACCGCAGCTGATGGAGGATCCATGGTAGAGGAGGAGCACAGGCACTTGCAGAAGGCTGGCGAATCTTTGGCAGGTGGCCCCAGTTCTCATTAAATGTTTTGGATAGAGTCAAATGGCTGTTGTTTGATTTCATAGCTTTTTCTTTTTCTTTTTTGTGAGACTACCATCTGTTAGTTGCTCAATCTCCAAATCTGTGAGCACAGACGCAGAGAAAAGTGGGTGTGACAACGTGCCTGGTTAGATCTGCCCCTCAGCTACTCTTCTCCCAAGCTGAGCCAGCAATGTTTTCAACTGCCAAGTCACTGAAAGTGCGTTCATAGTTTTTGAAGCGGCTTGCTCCAGAAAACCACACTTGACAATGTTTGATGTTTAAGACCTAGTTCTCTACCCTCCTCTCCCTCCTGGGATTGGGATTGATGTCGATAGTCATTTTGATTTTTTTTATCTCTTGAAATGGACCCATCTCCGTTTCTGACCTGGTTTCTATTTGGAGATGCATAGTGTAGCCCCGTGGTTCCAAACTTTTTGGACTAGTGCACCCAAGTTTTAATTTAGGTAATTGTTATTTTTTCTAGTTGCCCATTATCTATTGGATAGTGTCTCGAAAAGTGTGTGACCGGCATGTGTATATAATAACAATACCCGAGGAGTCTTAATAATGACAGTTACATTTATATCATTAGTGTGTTGAGTAATAGGTGAATTGCTGCCAACAGGTTATGTTTAGATGAGTCATGTATTGAGCCCAAACTGGCAGGTGCAGGCCTCGGTTGACGGGGCACGGTACACCCTTGATTGACTGCAGAGTTGGGGGGGGGAAAGTGTCTTTGTGAATAAACTTAAGATGTACTTGTGTAATTTCAACTAGGCTGCATCCTGTAGGTGATTTCATTCTGTGCATTTAGTCTGTCTGTGGGAAATGGGATAACCTCTTAAACCTCCTAGAGGAACTCAAAAGTTGAACGAGTTCATCCGGATATGTTTGACAGCGTTTCATCACTCATCTAAGTAACCTCTTCAGTCTAAACTGACTGCAGGTATCCCCACCCTTATATAAACAATACAGTGGCATAACGACCGAAACCAACGATCAGTTTCATATGCAAATATGGCTATGACCATTAACTACAGTTTCAATGGCCATGTGTACTATTCAAAGAGGATTTGGGAATGTTTGCAGTCACAGCGTTGTCAGATGGCGACAGATCAGTCTATACCCATCTACAGGCCAGTGGCCACTCTTTCAAGGATGAGGATGTGCATATCCTCGGTTTGAACGGGGTGCCAAAGAGGCCATCTATGTGAAGAGGGAACGACCCTCCCTGAACCGGAGGGGGGCTAAGAGTACATCTGTCATCATCTTACAATGCTGTGATTGCAAACATTCCCAAATCGTCTGTGAATAGTAATCGTCAGTTAATGATCACGCCCCTATTTGCATATGAAACTGGTCGTCGGCTTTGGTTGTTATGCCTCTCTCTGTATTGTTTATATAGGTGGGGATACCTGCAGTTAGTTGAGACTGAAGAGGTCACTTAGGTGCATGGTGAAACGTATCTGTCAATAAATGCTGTATCCAGATGAACTGATTCAACTTCCTTTGATTTTCTTACCTGGATTATTGATCATACATAAAGACACTCCTAGAGGAACCTCCAAAACAGTCAACAAATACGCCAGTGTTGTATAAGGCAGTGTGTTTTGATAGACATTGTCTCAGGTTTATAGGGAGTCTTGCCATGTTATCTAATATTTTTGCAATCTGCCACATAATCTTATAATGAAACATTATCGGGAAGTCGCCAACTCTTTCCAGTCATGCCTTTTCTGTTGTGATGATAGTTGAAAATCTCTACAAGACTTTAATAACGTCACATTGCAAAAACTTTCTTTTTCTTTTTCGTAAACCGAGAAAAAACCTGAACCATGTACCGAAAACCAAGGTACAGACCAAACCATGGGTTTCGTGAATACCCTTAGTATAGACTGTAATTTAAGGACTCGTATACCATGGTACTGGTCAGATGCAGTTGACAACCTCCATGATTTTGTTCCGAATGTTCCTCTTTCCCATTTTCCCATCAGTTTGTTGTTTAGAAATGCTTTTTGCCATTAATTTGAGAAATTACTACACTCATCCAGTGGCTATTTAGCCTTATAATTTCAATTTACTACCTCTTGTGTTCATAGGTTATATTGGCAAGATGTTTCAGAACTACAGTTTTTTGCTCTGATGCTTAGGTGACATCTGATTCTTACTGACGAGACAGTCTAGGATGTTATTTGTAAGTATGCCAGATTTTGGCTATGTCATGTGTTTGTTTTTTTTTGTATTTCTAATTTCTATAGATATCAGAAATTATTTGTCTTTGTTTAGCCAGTTTCTACTTTTAAGAACCCTTGGACAGTGCATACGGTTATAACCTAAATACTATTTTAAATTGGCGGTGAACAGTTTTGTTTTTTTGGTGTTTTTTTTTTTTAAGCAGCGGCTGAATTGGTATGGGATTTTCCAGTGGCATTAAACAAAGGTGTTGCCGTTACCCAGTTTATTTGTTCTTTCTGTTGTAAACCAATGCAGTGTGATGCAAGCTGGTTTGCCTCGAGTTAGAATAGCCATCAAAGATGTGTGGGCCTGTCTCGTTATGAAAGTATTAATACAGGTCAAGGCTTTTGAAGATAAGTGGAGCTGCTTGGAGTTTAGTCATTTCACTCTCCCACATAAACCTGTTTCTACACAAGCAGTTTTCCATTTAATCACATGTTCCTTTCCGATGCCGTGAATATCTCTGGCTGCATGTTAAGTCCTGGCAATGGTAAGGACACATTTTTCTTGCCTTTAGGCTAAGGCAAGATGGCTAATATTACTGAGCAATGAAATGAGTATTGCTGACTTCTAATATTAGATCGTAGATTAGTCTTCAGGAGTGTCTTGGGAAATGATTGATACAGCTTGGTAGAATATGAATGGGATATTAACTGTGACCTCTATCCAATTCACTGACAATTTGAGTCTCTTTCTCTCAATTTTTTGCATCTTGTTTAACCAGTGTATGAGTGCAGTGTATGGCCATTAATTATTTTGATGTACAGCCGCACCTTGGAGTTGATTGCTGAACTCTGGACTTTCGGTAATTAGCAGCAAAGTGACACAGTTTTGATTTATAGTCAATATTAGAATATAATTCAAGTATGCATAACTTCTCTTGACATGTTCTTTCTAATTGAATAAAGGCAGGGGATCATTTTCTTCTGGTAGCAAGCTAGGGCAGTTAGACAGCCATGTCATTTGTATATTGTTTTGTGGTCTCTCTGGTCAGTGTTGGACAAAGGACTATTCTGAGTTGTTGGTACTTGATTTTCATTAGCGTTGACCTGTTACCTACCTTCATATGTCTTCAGCTTTGAATGCGTTATTCTCACTTCTCAGCATGGGTTATATCATTGTAAGTTGCTTGTGTAGCAACTTGAGCATCATTAATTTGCTTAGCTATCACACATTGGTGGATAGCACGGCAGTCGTTGTGAGACAGTTATTATGCAAAAACATCGGGGTAACAGCATTGTGCCTTCAAAAATGATTGCTATTATTGGCACTGCGTACTTTATTTCTGCGAGTCTGCACAAACCAGTGCTAATTGGAATCAGTTTTCTCACCATCTTGCTTTTGCGCTTGATTAATTAGTATGAGTGAATATTCCCCAATTACTTGTGCAGCAGTCCAATTTGCCAGGGGTGTACACCAGGTTTAATCTTCCATCTATATTCCACTGGTATTCTGATAACTGATCAGTCAGCTCAATGAGGTGTGGAACGCTGAGAGAGCAGCTGTCTGCACACACACTCCTCACATCCGTGTGTGCGTGCGTGCATGCATGCGTGTGTGTGTGTGTGTGTGTGCGTGCGTGTGTGCGTGCGTGTGTGCGATAGGAGAAAGAATACAGAGGGAGCAATCAGGCCTGTACTTTGTCTATGCCCCCCTTATAAGTGGTCATTGTTGGAGATAATTTGGGATTATGTTCTGTTTGTTCCTGATTTGTGTCTTGTAGAACAAAATGCTTTTAAGTGCAACAATTTGAAATTAGAATCTGTAAAGTTGGGAATTGGCGACCTTTATGCTGTTTTTTGTATTTTGCTCTATGTTACTGTTGTGGTGTTTTGTTGTTGGGGTGTAGCAGTGGGGTGGATCTACAACCCTCCTGTCCCGGATTCGCCAGCTACGGATACCTGCAATAGGCACACTTGCTGGAAATTACAAAAGGGAATTTACTTGTCCAGTAAAAATGTTGCAAGGTCGACATCACTTCAGAATCCTTTTCCCAAATTAAGACTTGTCCATCTTTTGAAAGCATGGCCTTTAATAGATTAATTAAATGGCGAGAAGGGTTGTGAATCAATGAAATATCAACGGAAAGTGGCAATATAGTGCCACAAGCCACTGTTTCACCCCTGAGATACGTGAAATGAAGGAATGGTTGCTTGCTCGAGTTGGAAATAACTGGAGTGAGCAACCATTCCTTCAGTTTCACTTGTAGTGAACCAATTATTAAGGCTCCCTCTCAAATTTGGTTGAGGACCAAGGGACTTGGTAGGATGTCCTGTTAAGTTCAATTTTTGCACTTTGAGAATGTTGGCATGCCATTGTTTTACCAATTACAAGAATAAATTGATACATACGGTTATGCGTATACATAACATGAGATGTAACAGCAGCTTATTGTACCGTGTCACCTCTTTTTATTCACTTTTCATTGATTTGCACTGTGCCAAAGTTTGGCATGCAGTTGCTGTTAAGGCACTGCAAGCATAGGTGCTCTCATGACTCCACCATGACAGGAACTTGGTTCGTCGGCTTACACTCCTACAGACTTATGAGACCTCCATTCTCCCCATCTCAAATCCAACTCGCACAGCGAAACGGTCCGGCAGAATTGCATAGAGGTCGTTATTCCCAAAATTAAAAATTCTACTTTTTTACTAAAGAAGCACATGAAACTGTCAACATCCTAACTATCCTAACTCTTTTTTTTTTTTGCCCTTCTGTCAGGATATCATGACATATCACCCCATTTTCTATGCTTTTTCTGTAGCTGCTGCTTTCAGAAAATCAGACTGAAGTTCTACATTATGTGCTCAAATTGGAGTCAAAACCTCATCTAAAGCTAATGAGGCTCTTTAAGGTAGCAGCCCCCGTCTCATATCTTTTCAATTTGTCCCTCCACACTTCTGAGCTCCCTCATGCCTGGGAAGCTGCCACAATATGTTCTCCATTTGGGTTTTGTTTCTCCACATGGAGAGATGGATAAACTTGGAAATGTACATTTGATTTTCCTAATATGGTATCCTGTCATGCATGTAATCTGGTTTCCATTCTGGGTGTCACTGAGTCTCACAATGTTCTCTGTGATATTACCCCTGATATTGATATTAAAATTGACTCAAAACCACACCAAGCTGTTTTTATGTCTCAACTTCAATTATTTAGCTGTAACAATTTTAGCATAGATTTCTTATACTGAAGACTTCAGCATACATTATTGATAAGGGTATTTTTTCATTGCTGACTCGTGAGCCTGCTTCTGTCTGAGAGAATGGTGGTGCAAACCTAACACCCGCTGCTGTCAGTTTGCAGCCCCTAACTGTCACCAATACCTCTTTCACACTGGACTACTGACCCTTGAAATAAATTGGTCATGTGGCGACACAATAGGGTTGATGTGGGTAAGTGGACCCCTAAACCATACCTGGTCAAGATCAGGGTTGAGGTCCATGTCAAACTGCTCCATTTTGTGGGAAGGTTCAGTGCCTCATTATTTATCACAGGGCCACACCTCCTTGCCTTGTATTTGCATCACACAGATGTGACATAGAAGGTGCACACTACAAATGTAGCATACACTACTACTACTACTGGTTTCGGCTGCTCCCGTTAGGGATCGCCACAGCGGCTCATCCATTTCCATCTCTTCCTGTCCTCTGCATCTTCCTCTGTCCCACCATCCACCTGTATGTCCTCCCTCACCACCTCCATATACCTCTTCTTTGGCCTTCCTCTTTTCCTCTTCCCTGGCAGCTCCATCTTCAGCATCCTTCTCCCAATATACCCAGCATCTCTCCTCCATACATGTCCAAGCCATCTCAATCTTGCCTCTCTTGCTTTGTCTCCAAACCGTCCAGCCTGAGCGGTCCCTCTAATATACTCATTCCTATCCTGTCCTCCTTTGTCACTCTTAATTTAAATCTCAAATGTAGCATACACAATATTGGAAATTTGTAGCAGTGACAACAGAAAAGTTAACACCACCAAACAAAACACTGTGCTGGGCAATAAGTCCTCTGCCATAGTTAAAGTTACGCTTGTGCGTGTGGATCTGGTATTGACAGTGGCCTGGGCTGCTACCATGTATAAGGCTTTGTGTGAACTGCCTGCTCATGAGATGGGCCAAGATCAGTACACAGCAATATTCCCTTGATTGTGTGTGTGTCTGAAAGAGATGCAAGGGCACACCTCATTAGTCCTTAGTCCTATGATAAATAGAAATGCAAGTATTTTATTGGTTAGAGTGGCTTTAGTCATGCTTCAGAATTCACTATCCCCTTTCAATATTTAACCGGCAGGCTGTTTTCTAGAAAGCAGCCGGCTCTTCATTTGATGGTTGACAAAGTAGTTAGTAGAGTAGACAGGTTCAGCAGCCAGTCTCAAAACATATTAGACTGGTGTTAATCTCCCACTCAGTTCCTGCTTCTATTTTATGCATAAATTCTATTCCCTAAACTGTAGAGAGCTGCTCTTGTCATCATTTGTTGGCAGAAGATAGTTTATGTTCAGCTGGGCCCTTTATATATTTTTACTTACTGTTGTATAATAAGATCAGACCTATATGGCAAACTACAGCAGAAGACTACATGTATGCCACAACACAATCTTTCACAGATGGGCACTTTTGGTCCTCTTATTCCAGTTCTGTATTTGCATAATCACGCTGAGTGTTCTTGCCAAATTCAGTCAAATCTCTGATGGTTTACTGCAGTTGTATTTCCACCTTCGCATACTGCATTTCTTTTGGGCGAAAAAAGTACGAGCAAGTTTGTCCACCCTTTCGTGAGGCTTGTCAAGCCCTGTTGGGTAACGGCACCTAAATTCATTTTTGTCACACAATCATGTTCTGTGATCTCTTAAAATAAAATGACGGTGAAATCTCGCACCCCCAATACCGGGGCTGACTTCATAAGACCTGTCTTTTATTTTTACCCAAACCTGATGTTTTTAACTTCCTTGTGAATTCATTTGATCGTCATACAGTTTTTAGCCCTTAAGTCTACCTGACTTTTTTCTTTCTTTCATGATTTGACACACAGCTTCTTCCCCATTGAAATATCTGAGGATTTGTCTTCGGTAGAAGCAGCAGAGAACTGTGCCCTTTTCACATGGAGCAAACAGAAATATGTCAGATCATGTAGTAGAAATAGTTAGAGTTCCTCAGATGTCAGTGCTTAAAGGACATTGAGAGGTACACTTGAATCTGGGGGTGTTAGCTGCTATAGCATTCCAGGGTAGCCCTCCAAAATACAAATGCTTGTTTTTCCCCCCCCCAAACTGCCTGGTTTGTCTCTTATCTTATATTAGCGCCCTCAGCTTTCTCATCTGCATATTGCCAAGGCTTTAGAGTGTTATTGCCAAACATCATTTCTCTTTGCACGCTACTCCCCATGTCGGTGTAGGATAATGTAAGCAAATTTCATGAACACCACAGCGCCCGATGATTCTTTGTCAAGGATTTGCAATCTTCTAATGGGTGGAGGAATCATGCCCTGGAACTGTAATTCAAAATGTGTGAAAATCATATTTGTTAGTTGCACAGTATGCTTTAATTGTCTATGGCAGGGATTGCCCCCCCCCCATCTTTTTGAGGCGTTTGCTCAAGGCACTTGTAAGGACCTTGTTGCCACCAACAATCAGTGCCACTGCAGCAGATCTCCCTGTGGCAAGTTTCTTGATAGAAATTGTTTATTATGATATTCATATTTTAATTAGTTGCTCAGAAGAGGCTGTTTGCATAGAGCCTACACCAGTCTTCTCCTCCAAGGTGTGAACCTGGAGGAGTGTTTGATTTACTCAGCCTGTGTTAAGAGATGTTCGTTTTTGGCGTCCGGGTAGCGTAGCTGTCTATGCCGTTGCCTACCAAGATGGGGATTGCTGGTTCAAATCCCCGTGTTACCTCCAGCTTGGTCAGGCGTCCCTACAGACACAGTTGGCTGTGTCTGCGGGTGGGAAGCCGGATGTGGATATGTGTCCTGGTCGCTGCACTAGTGCCTTTTCAATCAGTCGGGGCACCTGTTCAGGGGGGATGCAGAACTGAGGGGAATAGCGTGTTCCTCCCACGTGCTACGTCCCCCCTGGCGAAATTCCAAACTCCTCACTGTCAGGTGAAAAGAAGCGGCTGGCGACTCCACATGTATCGGAGGAAGCATGTGGTAGTCTGCAGCCCTTCCCGGCTCGGCAGAGGGGGTAGAGCAGCGACCGGGACGGCTCAGAAAAATAGAGTAATTGGCCAAGTACAATTGGGAGAAAAGGGGTGGGGGGGGGGAAGAGACAATGGCTCGTTTTCTGAATGCGTAGTCCACACTACTGTCCTGTTGTGAATTCCAGTTGTTTGTTTTAGAATGGTGTCATTTTTTCCTGTAGCTCAGAATCCCATTTTGCTACTCCAGAGGATGGATTACATTATTTCTCCCAGTGAGTATTTTAGCAGATGTGAAGATAATCATTGGTCATGTTGTACAGTGGTTATGGGTGAAGTATGTTATTCAGTGATACGAGTTATTCACAAAAACGGCAATTATTGGAGTGTAACCGAATGTGAGTAAGGCTGTAAATTATAGTTGTGCCCATATCTCTGTAATATTTTAGTCCAAATGACCATATGCTGGATGAAAAGTTTATGTCTGGCAATTTGCAGTTTCGGTCATCAATATGATTAGACTATTTCTAAACTCTTAAATGTGTGTCCTTAATTAAAGTGGGGGCATATCTCTCTAGGGCCTCATGGTGGTTGCATCTCTTTCAACCAGTCAGTCAGTGTGATGGACACGTCAACTGTTTGGTGGGGCCATGGCCCCGTGAGCCTCCACATGCGATGTAAAAGACAGAAGGCAGGCGAGATGAAAAACAAGCGAAGCGTAAAGAGTTGCAGGCAGGGGGGGGGGGGTTGTCCATCGGCCAGATTTGGACTGAAATAAGTAGAAATGGTTGTAGCCACTTGTGAGAGGATCTGGATTTTTAATTAGTCCAAGCTATGAAAGCTGCCCGCAAGTTCGCTTCCCAGTATCAGTTTCTTTGGCTTTATCGCAGTACACTTAGCTCAATATGGGCCTTTCCACCACAGTTTGCCAAACTCCCACTCATTGAGATCCGCGGGTACTGATGTTGAATATAGAGGGAGATATGGGGGTTTGTGTATGTGTGTTGTGATGATGATGTGTGTGTGTGGTAGGGTATAGGTAAACCTCCCACGGCTCTTCTCAGCACCCCTGGCAGCAACCGTATCACTAATGAAGAGCTCAATTTAGCCAGTGACGCGCCACCAGCCCAGCCAAGCAACCTGAGTGGCTGAGCCTCGCGCTGACATCACACAGCCCAGCCGTTGATTTGGCGCTGTCTCCGAGGCTTCGGAGCAAGAGTGTCTCAACCATGGGCTCTGGCACTAAGGCACAGTCAGAGCGAGAGCAGCAAGCAGAGAGACGGTGAGAGCTAGAGAGAGAGAAAGAAGAAGGGAAGGGAGAGAGCAAGGGAGGCTGTCTCGGGGATCTTTTCTCTGAGCAGCAACTTTGACAGCCAATGCAGCCTCTGGTACTATGGAAACTAAACCCCTGACCAATGGAAATAATGGAGGCTACAATGTGGCAGGTATGTGCATGTTCCAAGAGATCCAGGTAAAAGAACAATGGTCATCCCCCTTTTTTTAACTCTGTATTGTGTCTGGAATAGTTTTCTCTGTTGCAGTGAATTGGGAAATGGTAAATCAGTTACGTAGTGTAAAGTAATGGAAGCGTTTGAGTGTTAGTACATGAGTTAGGTTCACAGGGGGTCTATATGCCCAGATTTACAGCGCAAGTATTTGTTGTGTTTTTTTGTTTTTGTTTGTTTGTATTTTTTATTGGGAGTTCATATTAGGTCTTATTGAATATTCCTTTATTTTAAATGGTTGTCATTTGTCCTGCAGTGTTTCACTTTCACAAGGGCTCGCTCCCTCGGTTTGTGGGGGAAGGGAGAGGAGAAAAGGGGGTGAAGCGGTGTGCCCACTTACCCCCACTGAGGTGTTTTGATGTGCCGTGAATAGCGCGACAGCTCTCGGACCCAAGCTGCTTGGTGCCTTTTTAAATCCTTCCCCGCTGTGCTTTGCCCGGGCAGCAATGGAAATGCATGCAACGCTCCAACGTTATGCTCATTCTTCATCCCGCTGAATGGCAAATGGGGTCCGGTCGCTTGCCGTCATGCCAGGCAAGCTCTCAGACAAAGTGGCTTTTGCGGGGAAAGGTCCCGTTCTAATACACCGTTGGTCCTTTTTTTTTTTTTTTTTTTTTACTATGGCGGCAGTCCTGTCAGTGTCAGCAATCTGTTTTTCATTTTAGCTGAGAAGTTTGCTTTTTCAGTGCAGGCTAATCTTGACATGAAGATGGAGGTCATTGACAATTGTTTGCTTTTAATTGTTTTTTTGAGAATTCATTTCTTAGTTAGCAGTATTTTGCACTTTCTCTTTTTTAAGCTAATGAATTGCTGTTGCAACCCGCCATAGGTATGCAAATTTTCATGTGCTCACTGTGTTTGATAGTAATTGCAGTAATTCTATTTCATGTACAATACCTTAGGGGGCCATTAGCAAATTGTTTTTGTGCTCTGTGTGTCTGAATTGTGATGTAACTGGCAGAACAGGACCACTCGTAGTTGGTTTCCCGAATGCCTGCTTATCATCCATTCCTGGTAAATGGGGCAATCTAGTCCTTGGAAAAGTGGGGCGAGGTTAGAAATGAAGTCTGGTTTTACACTTAATGGCAGCCGTTGGTCTGTAGTTGTCTAATAAGTCACAACTGGCTGCTCGTGTCCTTTTGATGTTCAGTAATTGTACATCCAGGGAGAAGGGTATATTCACAAATTTCAATCCAAGCCTTTTTCTAAAAGTGTCACTTATATGATTGCCCTTGGGTTTGGTGGTCCCAGAGCCGTGGTTGGTGGTCTTTGGGCACTGTGAATCTAATAATCGTGCTTGCTTTTCTACAAGGGGGGTTGCCTTTGAGGGGTACTTGAATGACGGACCCAGCATAAGCCCAGGAGATGCACCCCAGATAGCATTTAACATTAGCGAGGAACAGACATAATTGCATTAAGATTAAGGGAAAAGGCAAGGGAATATCTGGCTCATGAAGGCAATTAAGTGGTATAATTGCTATATGGATCTAGCCGGGGCACACAGTTAACCACCATGGGAAGTCCTCATTAGTGTACAGCGCTAGTCTTGTGTGTTGAGTAACAGGCGCTTCCAGCAAATAGAAAAACGTGCAGGTATGGTTTTTTATCATAAACATTGCATTCGTTCTCTTTACCATTGCTCTGTCGGTAATTGAAAGGAAGCTCGCGGTAACTTCAGTGTAGCCCTGAGGTCAACCAGCCGCACTATGATGCCAGATTTTTCTTCACTTGCTGGGTAAAAGGTCTCCGGAGGATGGCATTGTGATGGGTTGTGGTAATGAGATGAATGCCAGAGTAATTGCATTGGCTACGGCTTATTTCACTGCTCGCTTTACAGTTGTCTGCAGAATTGACATTTCTGAATCTGATGAAGCGGTCCCTCACAAAATGGTCGGTCGTACGTTGTTATCGTGGCTCTGTGCTGGAGCAGATGGAAGTGGACGTTGTGGTGTGGGTAGGAAACCTGCCTCAGAGCCATTTTATCTCTTAATTCACAGGCATCATTAAAGATTGTGCCCTGGAGTGTGTGTGTGTGTGTGTGTGCGCGCGCGTGCGCGCGCGCGCTGGAATGTTAATAGTGTGAATGGAATATTATGTGGTCTTGGGCGCGTATCCAAAATGAGAGGATTTGATATATTTCGGACAGCGGAGGGAGCGTAGCTCTGAAAGCCCACTGTCAAAGTTGGCACACACCATTTCACCCCACCCTTGATATTCACGTTTTTTTTTTTTTTAAGGTTGGTGTGTGTGGCAGAATTGGGCATCAGAGCAGTACTCCCTCCTGTAATTTGTATTCCTCTCAGACGCCAGCCAACTGCCAATCATCCATAAATATAATTGGCTGTGAAATACTAATAGTTCACCGGGTGCTGGTGGGGATTATATTAATAAGGGTTTTACCCTCCCACTGTGTGTGTGTGTGTGTGTGTGTGTGTGTGTGTGTGTGTGTGTGTGTTGCATTTTTTTTATATTATATAGCGGCTCACTATGGGAACTTAACAGTAACTTGTAACTTCTCATCTTAGCTGATTGTATCATGTTAATTATATAATAGTTTTCATTCACAGAATTTTTTGCATTAAAAAAAAAGGCAGTGCAACCAAATTTTTCTTTTTCTCAGACTTTTATGTTGTATTGAAAAAGTATTTAGCATTAATTTAACTTTTTTTTTATAAAGCGTGTGCTTTTATTTCCGCATTGTGATGGTTTGCATACCTTTGTAGCATTTTTGGTATGTGTATACCAAAAATCAAGCCAGTTGCGATCCCCCCCCACACACACACACACACACACACACACACACACCCGTCTCTGGCCATTAATAGTGAGAGAGCATGGCACGCAGGCACCTCCCCTGGTTTCATTTTACAAACGGCAGGAAGAGCCAACAGCTTATTTATCCACCCCTACAAAATCAATAACTCCTTTCCCTCAGCTGTCAGTCGCTGACACCAACACAGATATCTCATTTGTATCTCCCAATATCTATTTGCGCTGTGTGAGACCATCAGGGTGCTCTGCCAGCCAATGAATGAGATGCGCACTCGCACACAAATATGCCCGCACACACACACACACAAACACACACACACACAGACGGTCACATGGCCTTACAAACCTCCATATTCACTTGCTCACATCCCGCACCCTGCCACTTCCCCCCCAGTTTGCTCCATGCTGCCTCTTTTTGTGTTCCATGCTTTACCTCCTTGTGTCACCGCAGTTATCTGAGCAGAGCTTCTGTCTCTGCTCAGCTGCAAGAGGTCGGCGTGCTGCTGTCTGTCAGTGGCTGGAGCACGTTGCCCAATTAGCACTAAACGTGGACACTGATCCTGTTCGACTGTTTAGCAGAGCCTGCAGCTGCTTAGACGCTAGCCAAGAAGTAGCAGCAGTCCCCACCCAACCCCCATCTCCATGCTATTGAAGAAGAGAGGGAGAAAAGCCCCCAGAGGGAAAACCAGCCCCACACAGACGTCTGCCGTTTTTCTGCTAGAAAAGAAAATATCCTCCTCTCTTTATGCCTTCTCTCACTCCATCTGTCAGTTATGAATTCACCACGTTAACCGAGTCACCTTTCTTGTTTACAGCGCATCTGCTCCAAAAGCGTGGTCTAGCACGTTTTTATTTAAAAAAATTTTTTTTTTATTGTTGTCCTGCCAAGTACCTAAATTAACCTCCTCCTGTCCGGTGCACCACCTCTATGCCCGCTGTCCTCTCGTATGACTTCATAGCTCAGTTCAGAGGTCGTCAACAGAGTGGTGTGCTGCAGTGCTGTTTTCCTGAATGCCTCACAACCCTCTTCTCTGTACCACCAGCTCTCCATCTCTGCCATTTCCCTCACTTTTTCCCAGAGAGGCTCCATCTCTAGAGGTTTCACTGTGGTGGTTTTTCAAGGAAGAGGTGGACCAGGCGTAGTCGGTCGCTCTCTATCACTCTCCCTCTCTCTCTCTTTTAGTCTGCTTTTGGGGGGGATGGGAGTGGGTAGGGGGGTTATGGAGCATGATGGAGGTCCTCGTTCTTCCCTCCGCTGGCGGTCGTTCCACAGTGACCCCCGTGGTCAGAGAAGGCACGGTTAAGCTGTGTATCTCACACAGCTTAACTGTGTGAGATGTACAGGGCTTCTGACAACTTGTCACTCCCACACAGAATAGCTGGCCCAGGCAGGCAGGCGGCCTGGAGACAAGAGGCAGAGGAAAGAGACTTTGACAGATTCCACCCACCCCTGAAGAACAGGAGCGCCACTGCTTTGTAGGATGTAGAGTGTGTGTATGTGTGTGGTTTTATGAGTGAGAGATAGAAGAGAAAACAATTTTATGTTCGCTGTGAATTTTGGCTATGACACACCAGAAAGATTGGAGTAGTATATATTTGCCTGTGTGCAAATCTGTTTAGTGACAAGAACGTTGGGGACTGTATGTGTGTATGCTTGTCACACAGACATGCGTGCACACACGCATGCACACACACACACAGGCACACCTGTCGTCCTGTCACTTGACAGCACCCCACCAGCACTAGTCTCCCAGTCTCTTGAATTCCAATCAGCCAAAGCCATCAGCAGCTTAAATAATGCAGCAGCCACTGCATCGGCTCCATTAGCCTGATAAATGCGCTACATTGTCAGTCGGGCCCCGGCAAGTGTTTGCCAGCTACACCCTGCCATTCCAAACACGTCCCCATGGTGTCAAGCCTCCAGCACACACCAGCAGTGTGTGTTTTCCAGATGGATTTTTGAACAGGTAGCTCGCCTTGCCAATCATGTTTACTCCATAGTTTTTTTTTTTTAAATAAGAATATTCGTCTTACTGGTTGATGTTGACAAAAAAATTGAGGGTTATGCAGAAATAAAGATTTAGTATCCTGTGATTGGCATCAGCCAGACAGTTAGAGCAGCTTTACTAAATGCTGAGGAAAGAAAACTTGACCAGTATTTTAACAGCTCCAACAACATCTCACCTTTTAGTGCCTATGGAAAAATCTGAGCATGAGGAAGATGTGTGGCCCAGCTGTGAGCAGCCACTGTTAACAGGATTATTCTGCTGGCTGGAAATATACGTGACCTTGTGACTGGCCACTGCAATGGGAAGCTTTCTATTTGAACACTTAATTGCCCATGGACAAGTAGTTCACAGGCTGCACCACCTTCCAAATGCTACTGGCCTTCTTAACTTGGAAGAGCAAAGGGCTTTCTGAGGTTAGGAGAGTAGCGATATGGAAACATTAGCTCTCAGTGACAAGCCCCTGCCCTGGAAATGAGCCTAGAACCACTGGTGCTAACAAAGAATCAAAGGCACAGAGAGCCAGACTGACGGGCTTGCCGCTTGGCGGGAGGGTGTGCCATTTAGAATTGAGGGGATTCAAATGGTTAACGCCTTACAGCCATCTTCTTCTTAAGTGCCTGCTCTTGCTAGAATTTGTAGGCGTGATCACATCATTTTTAAGCTCCTGTTAACATGTTATTTTTATTCTGTGTTAAAATTCCTGTCTGTTTCTCCCTCCGTCATCTTTCAGGTCACTAAGGGGCATGAGAGGCTTGTCAGAGGCCAACGCTGTTGTGAGCTGGACCGAGCGTTGTTGACGGGGACATGGGCCTCTTTCTCAGGGCTTCCAGCACGCGCAACACGACAAACCACCTCCCGGCTGACCGCCACACACAAGACGACAACGGCATCAGCACTCAAAGGGACCCCGTGGGCTTCAGCCTTCTCTCCGGCGCCACACCATCGCAGGCCCAGCACCAAGCAGCAGCAGCACAGCCGGTGAGCATAAACGCACACACTAAAAAATGTCTGTCATTGTGTAGTTCTGCAATAATTCTGCCTGTGACTTGCTCTAGTAAATTACAAACCATTCACCCGTCCAATGATTACAGCTTTAGACAGACTTGCTGGACTACAGTAGTAACAGAGAGCGAGGAGTCGGGTGGAGGATGACAAGCGTGCTAGCATGGTGACAGGTTGCCAGATAGGAGATAACATGGGGAGATTGCCTCTCTCCCATTCCCTCACAATGATAAGGGGGAGACAGATCCCCAGAGGCCACCCGGTCCACCACAGCAGCAGCCCACATATGGGAGTGTCAGCTACTCGGGCAAAAGAAGGCTGGCAGCACCGTCATAGATCGATGCGCCATCTGGGCTCACTGACGTGGCACCAGACACTGTCAGAGCTGGCATGATCAGGGAGTGTCACACGTGCATATATCTCACCCTGTAACGTGTTAATGGAAGGTTTTAGATGCCTCCGCTTCTCATTAGCACTTGGAGCTTGCTCTCACTCCCCTGGGTGCCAGGTGCTGCCCATGCTATCAGACACATGGTTTTTATCAGTTCAAGTGGAAAGGAGCATTGAAGAGAGTTGTGGAGTGTCTAGATTATTAGATCATTTAGAATAATGTCAGGGGATTTGTTATTTATTAAACTTGGTCAATCAGGTTTATCAATATGCTCAATGCCAGGGTGAGATGAACGCAATGCCAAAAAAACAATTTTCAATTGACATACCTGACCATCCTTTCTCTCTCTAGGTCTCCAACTCTTGGTAGACACTCCAAGTAGCCTTCTCTAATGAGGATGTCTGAAACTGTCCCTGTAAAAGAGACTAGCGACAGTATGAGAGGCCTGGAGACAGAAGAAAACCACCCTGCACCTGCCGCCACTGACGACAGCCCAACCAAGAGCGACAGCAGGGAGCAACATGCCGAACCACTGGCCGACATTCAGCCACAGCCTTTACCCCAAGTACAGCCTCCACTCCAGCCACAGCCCAACAGAGACGCCAGCTTCAGCCAAGACAAGAATGAAACTCAGGTAAACCTCTGTCATGGCTAGCCTTTATAGTAGGTTTCCCTCCTATACTCCCTTGCCTGCCAACCCATTTTCCTCAACACATACCTAACCCCCCCACCCCCACCCTGAGACACAGTCACAAACACATACACACGCCTATATTAGTCTCCTCAATCAACCTTCAGCCACTCCAATTTCCTTATTGGAGAATAGCATGTCGGATGAAAGGGCTTGGTGTGTGCCATGGGAATGAACTAAAGGTATATGCACGTAGGGGCCTTTGGGGGGCAGTGAAGAGGGGTATATTATTGGGCTTTATAATGGCAAGCAGAGCAGCGCAGGAAAAATAATTGCTTTTCGATACAACACAGGCTGAGGGGCCCTGGGGAGTCTCCTGGCAAAGCACAACCAATCAATTGTCAGATAATTGAGTTATGAGAACCTGCAGAGGCAATAGCTCAAAACCACTACTCAGTTATTGTAAGCTTGAAGGTTAAGACTGTGGGTGTGGGGTAGAGGGAGGGAGTGTGGGCTGAGTTTGTGCAGCATCCAAATTTTTTCCCTTTCCTCTTTCTGACGGCTTGTGAAAAGCTAGTTCTTCCTTGAAGCAGTGACATTCCCCTTGCGGGTTTTTTTTTTTTCTTTTAAAAAGCTTTGAGCCTTCTGATATTGGCTTGTTCTCTCCTTTCATATCCCACTGCACAAGCTTGCTCTGAGACGTTCCTCTTAAAATGCCGCCCCATATGAAGGCAGGCAGAGTTGAGGAGAGGACAGGGCATGGCCAGCAGCCTTCCAGTCTGCTGATGAGAGCCAGCCATAGAAACCAAGGCATATAATCTCTATCGCAAATCCCAGTTTATCCACCAACTTCTCCCATGTCACCCTTAGGGGAACGGGGAGCAGACAGGAGGTGGAACGAATGTCTTTACAGCCATCTGTCTCCTCTGCTTTGCACTTTGTAATGCCTCACTGCACACAAGGTGTCGATGAAGGAATTGTGACCATTCCCCGCGGTCATCCCTCTATAAGTATAGAATTCAGAGAACCATTTAAGGCACACAGGTTTGTCTTCAGTAAGGGATGTCAGTCTTGCAGTGAAACTGAACCAGACACTTTGAGACTAGCCAGTAATTGCAGCCATGTATTCTGTAGGGATGTAAATGAATGACATCTTCAGAGTATCAACTGTTGGGGTTTAATTGCTCATCTGGTGTTAATGACTTGGATATGGGGTCAAAGAGCATATTTTACACAAATGCATGCAAAATAAATATTAAAACTAACTTATTTATATGATTGAATTTTTTATGCCAATGTGGGCTGTATGAGACTTGAACTTTTTTTTTATTATTATTATTATTGACTGCAAAAATGCTGAATCGATCCAGTTTTATAGACATGGAATACAGTGATTTCCAGGGAAAACTGTTAGGATTTGTATCATTTTCCTCAGTCTTTGCCAGTCAGTGACTGGTCAAGGCATCCAAGGGCAGCATCCTTGGGCCTTCACACAATGCTGGACTTGTGTCATCTGATCCATATTGTCTCATTGCCTACCGTACAGCCGCAAACACCTGGACAGTCAGGAAAACGAGCCAAGGTACAGTGGCAGTAGGCATGTCTGTATAAAGTGTTTGCTTGGTGGAAATATCTAAATTATTCAGATTCAGTTGTTGTAAAACATTTTTTTTTTTGCCTTGCATCCCACTTCATTTCTTTGTGGATTTTTTTGTGGAAGGAAATTTTTGTAATCGTGCTTTTGTTGTCCTTTATTTTTTTTCATTAAGCACGTGCCCTCAAGATGTTCAGATGCATCATTTTAACAAGCCCTTGTAGCATATTTTAACCCTTCTCCGTAACAATGAATTTAAATAATTCTACTTCGGTGACTGAGTGCATGATATTGCCTTAAACTCTGAAAGTTGCCTCGTGCATAGGTGATTTGCCAGTATGTTTGTGTGTTTGCATTGCACGGTGACATGGGTTCCCTTATGGGTTTCGTTTTGTTGTGTTCTGATGAGTCCCTCCATAGCGCTTGGTTTGTGGTGTTGTGACTCTGTCCCATCCTGACTCTCTTCTTAACCCTCCCCCCAGTCTAACTCAAAGTTAAAGTTAGTTCGGAGCCTGGCTGTTTGCGAAGAGTCCTCTCCTCCCCCTATTACCACTGATCTGCCTCAAGAACACCAGGTAAACCCTCTCCCCTCGTCCCCTTCCTATGACTGCAACACCCCAACCCATCAGCTGGTTTCCAACCCACGTTTCACTGCATATTTATGCACCTGAAATGTATTACACCGTCATACTCAAACAGCCTAGAAAATTGTAAACCAGGAATTTCTGAGTGCTCCCACCTTCGCCCCTGACCCTTTTCCCACTAACTGGTAACTAGTCTTTCATCTGTGACCATCTTTGGCGACTTAAACTGACTTAAAAAAAAAAAAAAAACCTTGAAAATGTCATGAAATTTGTTCATTAGAAATAAAATTGCCCCTTTTTTCTACAGAGGCAGATACATGGCTGTGAAAAGGTTGATTTCATAATCTGCTACAGTACATTTATCATTTTTACACTTTGTTTAAATATGTTGACTTTGCTCAGTTCAAATTAGTTAAAATTTTTTCCAAGATGCTCATGTAAGACAATAACAAACCAAGTAAGGTGTAATGCAAAATACTTTACCACGTTGTTCAAAAGCACTGGCTCAAAATCAGGCTGGTATTTAAACATGACATTTCTTTAATTGTGATTTGGTTTTGTTTGGGACTTTTATAAACCTGCTCACATGATTGATTTTATTGCTGGCGTGGACAATATGACCATCTGAGTGAATTAAAAAATAAAACGGGAAAAAGGATTAGTCAGTTTGATTCATGCTTTTAAATGAGTGAACATAATTTCCTTCCTAGGAGTTGTTGTTTCACTGATTTTCTCCGGCGCTCCCAGGCTTTGACTCCATGTCTGTAGCATTAAAGTTCTTTTAGCAAGCCGCAGCTCTCCCGAGCAGTTTTTCACAGGGGAGCAGCAGTGAGTCCACCATTATTCCAATATAAACATTGCAGCTTTCCTCTTCTTAAAAAAAAAAAAAACTACCGCTGGTCCCTTGGCGTCATGTTGTGTCTCTGTTCTATCTGCTCTGCTTTTGTATTGACTCTGAAAGGGTAAAGGAGGAGGGTTTTACTTTCCTTCAAATTCGTAATCAAAGAAAAAGGGGGTTGAAGAAAAAATTGGCTGGGTCCCAGACCCTCTGTAGAGGCTGCATTGTCTTGGTCAGTGAGTAAGGAAAGCTTTAAACTGATGCCTCCTGATACATACGGGCTTTCCCATGCTGCCCCGCTAAGCAGCAACAGAATCTTTCAACTGAAGACTAAAACTTAGGCCAGGCATAGGAAGTCTCTGTTTGACCCCCCCCCCTTTTTTTTATTTTATTTCAGGCACAGAAGTAAAGGGTTAGCGCTGAAGTTTCTCCAGAAAAGCAAATAAACTATTGCTGTAGGTTACTATGGCCCCTGAGGGAATTGGTACCGTGGTTGTGGTTTTATTTTATCCAATTCTGCATTTGTTTTGGTCTCCCTCCGGTCGTAATTCACACATTGTCCACCAGAACACCTTTTGGCGGTTGCTGTTATGAGGCAAAGTGGTAAATAACAGAACCAGCAAGCAAAGGCAGCAGTCCGACTTCTGGCATTCTGGCCATTTTAGAGACATATTTGAGGTCCTTGGTAATGGATCAGACTATCTGTTTGCTATTATAGCTGATTGTGCACAGCCCAGAGCTGCCTTAAAAAGCTGACTTAAATGATTTGTTTTGTTTCTGTAAAAGTAAGTTAGTTAGTCACTTACATGTTTTAAAACTAAATAAAATTTAATTAGTTGCAGAGTGGAACGTCATCAACCCTGTTTTCTTTTTTTTCTTCTTTTTTTCTTCTCCTGGTTGCCTTCGTAGGATGAAATTCAAATACAGCTCACTCAGTCATTTGACAAAGAAGAGCCGCCAACACCGACCAAAAATGAGGAGGACAAGGATAAGAGCAGTGACAAGCTGGAGAAGCCTGAGAAAATGCCAAGGAAGATGTTGTCCCGAGGTAAGCGGTTTTGAACTCTTCCCGTCGGCTCAGAATTTGGCGAAACACAATATTTTGTCAGGCTGCGGTGTTGCCCACCTAAAAATTCCTTTTTATTTCCTTTTTCAGATTCCAGTCAGGAATACACAGACTCCACTGGGATTGATCTCCACGAGTTCTTAGTAAACACGCTGAAAAACAACCCCAGGTGTGTAGAAACAAGGCACATCTTTCAAAGGTCTTTTGTCTGCTCCTGCCACCCAGCTGTTGTTCCCTTTCACTCACTTTCCAAAAGGTTACCTCTCAACTCTCCGCATCCAATCGGTTGATTTATTAATTGAAGTTTCTGTCTTACCTCTCCCTCCCGCCTGTCTCCGAGAAAATGAGATGAATGCTTAAATGTCTACAGATTCTAGTAATTCTGTGTGCTTAAATCCATCCTAGGGACAGAATGATGCTGCTGAAACTGGAACAGGATATCCTCGACTTTATCAGTAATAACGAGTGAGTTTTGAGCCCTTCCGCTGATATATTTGGGTTACATTTTAACTGAATAAGCTGTTCCTTGTCATTTCTATTAAACCATGCATAATTTTGTATGATGTGCTCCCACATCGCCCTGGGGAGTGCTAATGAGATTTGACTCCAAGCTATGCTGGAGCAGAGCTGTTTAAAAACGTGTCTCTAATTGTCCCCTTTTATTCTCCACTGAATTATTGATCCGGCCTTGGTCTCAAACCCCCCCCCCCCTTGCTTCTTCTCACACCCCCCCCCTCTCTCCCTCTCCCTCTCAGAAGCCAGGAAAGAAAGTTCCCCCCAATGACCTCCTACCACAGAATGCTGCTGCACCGAGTTGCTGCCTACTTTGGCCTCGACCATAACGTTGATCAAACCGGGAAATCTGTAATCATCAACAAAACTAGCAATACGAGAATGTGAGTAATCTCCTGCTTCCACACACATACACACAACCTCACACCCTCTTTCACCATGTGCAAGAATCGAATTGCTCAACCAGCTTTAATTCAAGGGGCTTAGGCTTGCAGAAATTACAGACTCCGTATCTTCTGCAGAGGCAAAACAGATTTTCCTGTGTGGCTCCCTGAAATGAGTTTTTGGGAAACTTAATTATCTGCATTTTTCAATATTGCAGGGGTGGTGGAGGGGGAGGGGACTTTATGAGTCATAAGGAGGCAGGCATAAACAGCCCCGGTTTTATTCCGATCTGCCCTCTTGACAGATGAAGTTTTTCATTTCATGCCATTCTCCCCTCTGTCTTCCCCTCTGCAGACCTGATCAGAAATTTTCAGAACACATCAAAGATGACAAGACCGATGACTTTCAGAAGCGGTACATTCTCAAAAGGGACAACTCTAGCTCAGACAAAGATGACAACATGGTAAGATGCTTTTGATGTCACCTTACCTGGGTCTTTTCTCCATTTCAAGAAATGCAAGCAACCAGCTCCTGCTACACACAGACATTAGAGCTGTGCTTGATGCCTCATCAGTTAGCCGCAGCATTGGTTAAGATCAGTAATTCTTTTGAGTGCATGAAATCTTAATAGCACACGAGCAATTTGAAATTTTCTTTTTTTTTGCCACACGTAACATTGTTTGTAGTAGAACAAGATCTACATTTGTCCTCAAAACGGCATAAGTGTTTGTTGTCAGCCTTCCCAATTGAAACCAGTCTTCAGCAAGTATTTTTAAGAGGGAATGCTGGAAGCTCTTACAATATTTATTTATTTATTGGCACATTCACAAATGCACCCTTTAACGTTAATTTAATGTTGTGCTTTTAAGGGGTCAGGCGTGAATAAGGGGCTGGTACCAACATGACAATGAATTAGTTCCTGCAGTTTGACAACATGACCGAGTAACATGACCGTTGAATTACTGTACCAGCAAATATTTGAGCAAAGGCATTGTTACTTCATAGAGTAAGTAAGACACTCTGATTGAGGTGTCCTGACCCAATTACAAAGTTCAAAGGAAGTGATGAGATGTTTCCGCTGTCACCCTTAATGTTTCCATAAGAGGCTGTTAAGGAAAAGCAATAATTGGATCACCAAGGTGTGGTTTTGATATGTAAAAGTTCTTGTCTTTTAAGTTACTGGCAGAAAAACAACAAAAGCTTACAAGTTTACAATGAAAGAAATCCATATTTCCCTGCCGTCTAAAGAATAAATAAATAAATAAAATGATACATTTGTTCTGTTTATCATAAGTTTGCCCCACCCCCAACAAACTTAAACAAGCTCTTTCAGATACCGATTCACTGTATAACACTTTGGATGCACCCAGTGACCATAAGGTTTTCCTACTTCATGTCTCATCCTTTAGGTAGAACTTGTTCAGTAGTCCTTTATTTCCTACTTATAATATCGTCTCCAAATCAGAAAGCGGCTATTGCATCAGTCCACTCAAAAAAGGAAAGATCACAAAAATGGTATTCTCCAAAAAACCATACACCAAAGGAAGAAAAAAGAAAATGAAGATGGATCCTTGTCACTATTTTCAGTGCAGTGTTTTCTCTCCCCCCACGCCGACCCATCAATGTCTTTTTTACTTGACAGGCGTTTGCAGGGTTGTTTCACATTCAAGCATTCAGTCCAATTGGCCCAGTTATTCAGACTACAGCTTCCCAGTCTTACGACTTTTATCCCTTTTTTTTTCGTGACTGTGTTGTAACTGGAAGTATTCCCTGACTGCTCAGTCTTGGATTAAAAAAAAAAATCCAGTAACTCCGCTGATGACAACTCCTATTTCATGAAACAAAAAAAATGTACTTTTATCCATTTCTACAGACAAAGGTGTCTTATAGAAGTACATATTTATGATTCGTGTACATTGATTTTGCATACTGGATCAGGTTAATGTGCTTTTGTCACAACTTGACCATCTAAAACGTGTAGCTTGGTAAATTCTATTGCTCATACATATAACATGCTTTTGAAAAAAGAGTATTTCCTCACATGCAGTTAGATAACGTTAGGCAAAAATGGCAAATTGGATGGAAGCAGATAAAACAGCTCTAACATTTGAGCAGATGAATAAGTTAGTTGGCAGCTCTCCCCCTAACCCTCTGTTGCAAGACTTAAATGTAATTTCAGGGAAACACCAACAGAGTGCTTAGGTGGTATCGATGGTAGTGTGTGAATGGTCACTACACATTACAATAACACTAAGGTGTATTTGTGAACAACATAAGCTGCTGCCAGTATCATAAAATTGCCTGCAATTTACTCTGTTAATGTTAGGGAATATTTGTGTGAAAAGTGACTTATCTGAAAGGTCGATGGAGTAGCTTTTTCCATAAAATGCGACAAGTACCTAGTCAAGAGAAATAAGACAAATTCCAAACAAGAAGATATCCCTTTAAGAACTTCTGCTGTTGCAGATGGGAAGGGAGGTATCTCTTTAAGAAACTGGTGGTGTTGCAGATTGGAAGGTGTCCATTTCCCATTTAAGAAACTGGTGCCATTACAGATGCGGATGCGGCTGAAGGATGACAGAAGGAGCAAGTCCATAGAGGAGCGAGAGGAGGAGTACCAGCGGGCCAGAGACAGGATATTCGCTCAAGATGTGAGAATGTCCCCTTGTTTTACATTTGCGGAAAAATGATTTCTTTTGCAGGTATGTGATTCAGGTGTATGTTTGCATATGTGTCTGCAAAGTAAATAAATGTTCCATGTTGAATATTACAGGGTCCAGATGGCTTTGCTCTTGAAAAAAGGTACACCTCTCCAGCTTGTAAAGATGAAACACTCATTTGAATAATCAATTGCAAGACTATGATTTAATACCTTTTTCTTAGTAGAACCTTTCTTTTACATGTCTACAGGATACAAGAAGATGATGCCTGCAACAGCACTCAACAAAGACGACAAATATTTCGGTAATTTTCTCCATTTCTATAATGATTCCATTCTTGCAGCATTTTTATTTATTATTTTTATCCGTACCTTGTTTGCTGCAGCAACTGATTAATAAAGTTTTATCTTGTTGCAAACCTAACGTGCTGGCTAATGTTTACATAAACTGCAAAACAGTGCTGTAATTTACAACAATTACATAAAAGATATCTAGATGACTCATTTGCCCATCTTGTTGACCAATTAGCCGATCAACATGTATCGGTATATTTTACGGCATTATTATCAGATGATAAATAAATGTGCATGGTCTTATACATCCCCCTCACCAGCATCTATCAACGTGACTTGGCAGAACAATAGATTTTCATGACATTCTCATTGTAGTGCTAAATAATTGTTCAGGTTAAAAAATGGGCGCTCCACCAACAGCCGCCAGAGCAGTTCTGAAAACGAGCCAAAGTACTCTGACCCTCGGCCATGGAGCAGCACAGACTCGGACAGCTCCAACCGCAACCTGAGGCCAGCCATGACCAAGGCCAGCAGCTTCAGCGGCATCTCCGTCCTCATTCGAGGAGACAGCTCAAGCAGCAGCAAGAGCATGGGTCGGCTCTCTAAGACTGGTAGGTAGATATGTAGAACCAGGGCTTGAAATTAACACCAGTTGCAAGCAAAACTATGGTCACATTTGGTCAAGTTTGGCAAAGAAAAAAAATGGGACGAGCCACTTTGGCATGCAGCCGGTCAGTCATCGTCCAAAAATTATTTGATTTAACTTTAGGACACTTTAGAAATTCAGTTTGCTGGTGGAAATCTAAATCCTTTTGCCAGAGTGGCTGGTTGATTAAATGGTGAGTTTCATGCCCTGGAGATAACCATCCATCACCAGTCACTCAGTGTTTGACTCTCAACTCAGCAACCTACACATTCATCCAGTGGTTAGTCAGCAGTGCACCACCTGTCGTGGTGTATGATCTGCCTGAGAGCCAGTATTCAAATTAATTTGGCAAAGACTGTGAACCCAGTCTCATTTCAGTGCACTTATGTTTTATGAGTTGTGCCAAACAAAGATTGAATTGCAAGACAGCACCAGACTTGATGCTCACTGTGCATGGTTGCATGTGCCTGCAAAACTGGGTGTGTGCAGCCAAGAGGAAAACCAAGCTTTGCATTTTTCTTTTAATTTCCTCTAACTAAATTGCCACAGTGGCGCAGTGGTTAGCGCGGTCGCCTCACAGTAAGAAGGCCATGGGTTCGAGCCATGGGGTAGTCCAACCTTGGGGGTCATCCCGGGTTTTCTGTGTGGAGTTTGCATGTTCTCCCCATGTCTGCTTGGGTTTTCTCCAGGTGCTCCAATTTCCTCCCACAATCCAAAGACATGCAGGTCAGGTGAATCGGCCATACTAAATTGTCCCTAGGTGTGTGTGTGTGTGTGTGTGTGTGTGTGTGTGTGTGTGTGTGTGTGTGTGTGTGTGTGTGTGTCGGCCCTGTGATGGACTGGCAGCTTGTCCAGGGTGTCTCCCCGCCTGCTGCCCAGTGACTTCTGGGATAGGCTCCAGCATCCCCGCGACCCTGAGTAAGGATAAGCGGTTTGGACAATGAATGAATGACTAAATTGATTTGATTTTCAGTTGTAAATGACACTGATAAAGCGTTTTTGTTTTGCTACTTGGCTGTAGTAGACTGAGGTCTTCATCCCTGTGGTACCTATGTGGATTACTCAACCACTCCTCTTGCCTCCACTGTCCATTATAGATGGTGCTCTCTCAAAGGGTTGCGGCCCTGGCATGCCCCTACTGTTTTGTTAATTCCTCCCACCCTTCATTGTAAAACACCATCGTCCTCACCACTTTAAACATGTTTAGACTGGATATTAAAGAAACTGAGAGCATCAGTTGTTACATGATTTGTTTGCTGTATAATGACATTGGTAGCTTTCATCAATGTTGTTGTTTTTTTATACAGCCAAGAAAAAAAAATTGCCATAATCCTGTGAATCTACCATTGGAACTTTAATATTTTCTCCTTTTAAAGAAAGTATTCCTATTTTCAGTTATATTGTACTTTTAGATCACCATCAATTAATGAGTTAATTATTTTGGAGTGTTCTTCTCGGCACAGCAATTGTGGCATCTATATAAAAACAATGTGAATAGCTAAAAGAAGACGTTAATCAGGAAATTAATTAACATGTCATGTTGAGCTGGTGATTTCATTATCATCTTGCCAATTAATAGCAGCATCGCTCCCACAGGTAATTAGAATAGATAATTGGTTATATACATTTGACCTCTCTCAAAGTGTTACATGTTGTGACGGTAGTTGGCTGAGTGCTATTATTTGGGGGAAAAACTATGTCAGTGACAGTCATATTTACACATTTTCATTGAAAGATATTAATAACCCACCCATTTCAAACTGTTCACCTCTAAACACTTATAACATTGCCGTGGCCTCTTTAACTCCTCTACTGCATGCTTATGACTATTCCCATCACCTCTCTAAGAGCATGACGTCTTTGCTGTGCCTGGAGGTTAAGGCATTCCTTCTTGTTTCCTCCTCCCTTCCCTTCCTCAGGTTCAGAGTCGTCTAGTAGTGTAGGGTCCTCCACGGGTTCACTCTCTCGCTCCCAGCCTCCCCTTCCCGTTCCGGCTCTAACCCAGACAGGCCATGCTGTGCCTCCCATGGCCTACCCAGTCGTCTGCACTAGTAGTTCTGTGTCTTATGAGGTGGGCAGGAGTGGCCTGGTGCTGCCACCACCCCCACCGCCTCCACCACCGCCAACATCCACGACTAACACTAGCTACTATTTGCTTCCACTGGAAGCCACAGGGATACCGCCAGGGAGTATCCTGGTCAACCCTCACACAGGTTGGTACCCCCAGACCAGGGGACACTTACATAAATCAGCCATGGTCCCATGAGCCATGTTTAGGTATCACTTGTTTGTGTATGTGTGTCCTGTCTTGTCATCTAAACTCTCGCTTTCAAACTAACAACTCACACAGCTAAGCTTTTTCAGCATCTTATACAACTTCATCCATCGTCTTAGTGAAGGCAAACAGTAGTCGGGTAGTTCTCAAGCAACGGCACATCTCAAGAGATCTGTATTAACCATATATGCAGGATGGTAAAATCGTGGGAACCGCAAAGCGTTGTTCCTGCTTAATATATTTGAATTCTCAGATGCAAGTCATGAGTGTTTCTTGGAGGACGATGATTAGAAGTTGCTCTGATTGCCTTTCTAAAAAAGTAAACTGAGTTGACTTTTAAGTATATAATTTTCCCAGAATGATTCCACATTGACATGGGAGTCAACATTTAATGATGCAGCTTACATGCAAATGAGACTCCTCTGTCATCCCTTCTTTCCCACAGCTAGGCTTTGCAGGCACTTTGAAAAACGATAGTTGTCTCCCAAGATCAATACAGCCAACGCTGGATAAAACAAATCTCCCCAAGTGTTGCTGAGACACAGAAAATGAAGCCATACTGTACATGTAATGGAGAATGAATAGTCGAGCCTCTGGTGTCTAATGTATGTTGCTGTACGCTGCTCATCTTAAATATGCATGAGACTGATAAGGCAAGCGTGTATGGCTGGCACTAATATGTTTTCTAGAGTCAGCCAGGGTGTGAAAGTGCTTATTGGCCTTTCCGGAGGAGTTGGCAAATGTGAAGTCTTGTGTAGCACAGAAGCCACAGAATTTAATTTTGGCACCTGCTAGTTGAAAACCAGGGTCACTGGATGGTCACAGGGACTGTAAATATAAATTGAGGATGCTGTTTGCACCCCATCAAAACTGAGCTCAAGTGCAAATATAGATGTTTCTCTGCACCATAACTTACACAGGGTTTATATTGTGCAGATAAGGAAATCTCCAACCTCTACATTTTTGATATTAGATTTGGGGAAGTGCTATCACAAGCAGATGATGCCCGATGCCCAGCCCGTTCCATGTAATATGCACTTTAAGATGTCCATAGAATGCAAATATTGTGAATATTGTTGGAAAGGCAAATATTGGTGAAAGTGATCAGTCAAGAAGTTGGTTTCTCCATGGCTGCAGTAGTTTTTCTAATGCCTTTTCAAACAGATCAGTGTTTAGAGCCAGTCTATTGCACTGTGAACCTCAGAGAAATGCATTCATACATAAATGAATTCTTAAGTTATCAGCACAGGAAATTCACAAGGCACCTGGCATTTTTTTTCATCAGCAATTCAGAAACAGGGAGGGGGAAAAACAAAGAAGAAAAAAAGAGAGCAAATATATTAAAGTCATTATCTAGCTTAAGGGTAGATGTTTGAATTTGTCTATACAATGTGCCTCTGCGGTATGTTGAGTTCTTTCCTAGAAAAGGTAAGCGTTTATTATAAATGTTTGTAAATTGGAGATGGAGGAATTTGCGAGATGGATTCTTAGTTCAGTCTTCATCGTCCCACCTGTTTCATGCACATGCTAGTTAAGGCACAGTACTACAGTAGATGATGTATTGTACCACACTTGTCCAAAACCCTCATTGACATTGATTGCTCATCATTTTAGTTTCAAGCTAAATTTGCAAATAAAAAATGTCGATGGTTTAAACTGATGATCTTTAGGAAGGTGCATGAACTATAGTTCATGACACATTTACAAGTGACATGTTCATTATGAGCTATATTACCCATCATCACATTTCTTTTGTCTTTTGACAATTCACTGGTAACTGTGTGACTCAGACATAATTTTGATCACTTATCTCTCTGCAGGCCAGCCCTTTATGAACCCAGACGGCAGCGCGGTGGTATACACCCCCAGCTTGGCCCCCCAGCAGGGCAGGACCCAGCAGTCCCTGCCCCCACCTCCTCCCCCACCTGGCTCCCATCAGCACCAGCCAACCAACCATGTCCTCTCCCAGGTTTGCCCACACTCCCCAAACGCCACAAATGATATTGAAATGACTCGACAGGCATGCATGTCAACAGATGCGGGGAGAGGGGATTTAACAGACTTAATACCTGCCATTTAACCTCAGTACAGTTGAAACGTTACCTCCTTATCGTGTGGATTTTCTACTTTCTCTTCCTGTTTCCATGACCAAGTCTATCCAGGAGATGCAATGGGGCACAGATGGGTGGTTTTGGTGCTTGACAGTTGCAAGGCTCTCCTTAGTCGCCCACCTTGTCAGGGTAAATGAAACGAGTTCAAGTGTTAACTAAACACTGGCACCCCCGGGTGCATTGGAAAGACCCGAACCATAATTATCAACATTCATAAAAGTCTGTAGAGTTGGCGGTAGCAATCTCTGAAGCCTCATATCACAAGCTGTCTGCAGTGGTTTCCCTTCTCTGAAACCGGAGCCATGAGGATTGAGCTTCATTAGCGAGACTAGCAGGACTGGAAATTGAGTTGACCTCTGTGTGATGGGACACAACCCAGGGGTTAAAGGGAAGGAAAGCACCTTTGCCCAATGGGGAAGGCAGCATGCCTTCCTAATATTTAGAAGGGTCTGTGTCTTTAGGAGTAATGCGAGCGATTTGATGAGTTTTACAGATTAAGGATATTTGCTTTGAACCAGGAGCCCCCTTGAGCCTTACATTTCTGCCTCATAATTGATTTCTACTACCATCTGACCATGACAGACGAATCATATCATGGTCATCTATTGAATAAGCTTTATGTATTAAATAATATCATTATTGTTGAGACCTATTCCTTGACTGCTCTTGCTTTCTTTTGGTCTTCCTTTCCCTGCCTCTCTCTGTCTTTCCCCCTATAAGCCAATAGCTTTTTTTTCTGATCTAGAGAGGCACAACGTCTCAGTTCCTTTCTTCTGTGGTACCTCACCTGTCTGACTAAACCCATTGCCCTCTACCTCTTCTCCTCTTTTTGGTTTTTCTCTTTCCTCCTCTGTGTGTCTATGACTCTCAGCCGGCCCGGCCCCTCCAGCCTTCCACTCAGCCTGTCCAGTACTCAACGGTCTCTTACCCACCGCAGCTCCTCTCCGTCTCCCCTAACCAACAATACACTGTGGTACCTGCCTCTTCTCTTCTTCACCTCCTCCCATCAAGTCTTCCCCTCAGTCTGTCCTGTCTCATCTCTTTGGCTGGCTTTCGTCATTGTGTCCTCTCACTCCCTTACAGTTCAGAAAGGGACACAAGGCAATAATTTTAATCACCATTATTTGTAAGGCTCGTTTCTTAAGCAAATGTAGAGGCTTTGGTTAGCACAGATAGCATTTATCAAAGATGACAGATGACTCATGACAGTCTCATTAATTACAAATCATCGGAGTGATTTGTTTGTAAATAGTGTCATCAACGGAGATAATGGCAAAGGGAGTTTTCTTCTTAAAGCTCAAAGTTAGACTTTTGAGATCTTAATATTTATTTGACATACAAATGGGAATATTAGGGCATAATTTGAACCAGACAGTGATAAAAGACTTATGAATAAGGAATGGTGAAATCTTTTTGGTGAAATGAATGAAACACATTCTATTTTAGGTTTCTGTTCACCGGACCTCTGAATACATAATGTGACATTAGTATCTGTAGTGCCGAATCAGTGTATGATAAGAGGGCCTATCCAGTAAGGGGCTTTTTGGAGACATTCACACGTTTTTAAATGGGAACCTTTTGGAGACAGTCACACATTTTTAAATGGGAACCTTGAGATATTTTGTATATATCTTGAGGCAAAATTGATGTCATCATATTGAGAAGTGTTTCTCCTTAGTCGGATTAAATTAAAATGTCAATTAATGATTAATGAAGTAATTTTAAATCTTAGTTTTGCTACCTTATTCCCCTTCATTGGTTAAAATCTTGTGTGCTACTAACCTCTTTTTTGACCTTCCTTCACCCAATAAATATCCCCTTAATGACTGACTAAAGTTTTAAATTTGTAGAAGACTGCTTTTAATAATTAATCATGTAGCAGATGTTGAATTTGATTTTCTATGAATAGAAATACTGATGGTCCCTCACTGTCCTCCAGCACCCAGAAACAAAAGTAAACCGTGTTTTAAAACAGGTCAAGAATGAATGTTTTACACAGCCTGTTGCATTGCTATAAATTAAGGTGGTACTTCAAGATTGTTTCTGTCTTCCCGTTTGATTCTTTTTTAAATTTCTTTATTTTTCTGATCTGCAGCAAGACAACCTGGGTGCCCAGTTCAGCCACATGAGCCTGGGCCGACAGGCCTCAGGTGAGAACCGGGACGCTCATACTGCCATGTACCCCTCTCCCGTGGTGCTCCAGGCCCCCCCACAGCAAGCTGGCTACATGGTCCCGCCCCCAAGCCAGCCTGTACCTGCCCCAGCCTATTCCACCCCGGCCCCCCCGCCCGTCAACCAGCCGGTCATGCAACAACAGGGGTACATTCAACAACCCATGCAGCAGGTACGAACAAGGCATCTCTCACTTCCTTACTTTAAAACCCTGACTTTTTTTTTTAACCCTTGGTGTCATCATTTCTTTGAAAACATTTATTATTTTCCTTTTTGTGCTGACTTCAGAATCATTATTTAGACTGCATTGCTCTTCTCACTTGCTCAAGTAACAAGATAGCAGCCAGATAACTTTGCATCTCTCTTACACAAGCATTTTTTTCATTACTCAAAGAGAGCGACTATTAGGTGAGATCCTCTGCTGGTGCAGCTGAATTTATTTCTGCCTATCTGGACCCATGTTTCTTTCCCTTTCTCCTAATCTGCAGATGCAGGCCTGTTACTGTGCGCCAGGCCAATACTCCCTCTCCAACCAGCAGTACCGACCTGTGGGCACGGTACAATACAGCGCCCCGCAAAGCCAGCCAATGCCCCCTCCCACACAGCAGACAGGTAACCGTCCATTTCCCTGTGGATTTTCCTACTTATCTTTGGCCTCACAGCTAGGTATCCCTGTATCTTTCTCTGTCCATGCCAAGCAGGGTTTCTAACGCCGTTGACTACACACGACCGGGTAGTGGGCTCATTGCTTCCTATTTCGCATTTGGCCCCCACTCCTCGATTTTTACACTCTGCTTTTTTTCTGTCGCTCTCAGCACTTTGTTTTCACCGGTTATCTGTTCTTAGGGCAGGTCCACAATAGGCACGTCTTAAGTGAACTGCAGTGGGGAAATTAGGCAGTGCCCCTGGGGCAGAAGAGCAGCGCGAGGAGCTAATTACAGTGTAGGGAGCTTTTCTGTCTGACTTGGCCATTGTGTTGCCCTTCTAGCTCACACAATACCTATCCCAAATCAAATACGCCATTAGCGTTGTTTCCTCCCCCTGCCATGCTTAACTGCAGTTTTGTGCCCCGGCCTGTCGCTGTTGAGGGAGAGGAATGCGCCATGCCACCAAAATCCGACAGACTCTTAAGGGGGTTTTGGCGTTTCTCGTTATTCGGCCACAATTGTATGCGCATCCATCATCATGGTTGTCAGTTGCGGAAAGGTTGCAGAGATATGTGGCAAATAAATTACAGTGTATTATTGAAGCTTTGTGTTTTAATATGCCGATGAGTTGTCCCCGGTTCAGGGCTTGCTGGTGTTGATCAAGAGAGTCTGGAGACGGGGCCGGGGCGCTGTCTGAGAGGCTTATGATTCTCACAGTGAACCGGTCTCTTTTCCTGCCCCTCACTCCTCCTCTCCTCATTTGTACCTACTGGAGAAAGCCAAGGCACCTGTTATTTCACTCTCCTTCAGAACTTCCTGCGAGATAATGAGATTTGCTAGTGTAAAAGTATTTTGCACTCGCTTTGATTTCAAGCTGTTATCTTAATGTTCCACTTTCGTACTTAAAGCAATATAGATTATTATCTATTCTGTTTAGTTACTTGTTAAAACTGACGTCGTTTTTAAGCTGCCACTCTGTAAGCATTTAAATGTTGATTTAAATGTAAAAATATTCTACATTTGTATGCATTTAAATTGTGGCTGTGTGGATTGTTGGTTATGTCGTGGACATGGCAGCAAAGATAACTAAATCTTAGCTGCCATGTTGAAATGGATGGCATGAATTGAAGGACGCTTAGTGTATGCAGAAAAAACCTTGACTACTTCCTTTTCCTCATAACCAATATTTTGCTTTTTTTTAAAATTACACTAAAAAAGGCAGTATCTGCTCTAACAGAGTGGGACAGAAGTGCCTGTTTAATCTTATCTCTAATTGGTGCTAGAGGCACAGGCTGCAAACAACAACTTGCGCCGTTTTTGAGGTTGGGGTGGGCAGCAGGGATCGGGGCCTCTTGAAAGAAACAATGTTCCTCCTTTCATTCAGTGAGCCTAAGAGAGAATGTTTAATTTTGTATTCGCTCCATGTCTGGTTTTGTAAGTGGAGGTGAGAAAATGGCACTAAAAATAGCCAGCCGCCTGCCCGCCGGAGGCCATCCATTCCTTTTGTCCCACTTCTCGTCTCATCTCAGCCAAATTGATTGCTGTCGCTCTGGCCAAAAGCCAGGAGAAATTGAAAATTGCCCAACCCTCCCCCATTTTCTCGTGCTTCCTGGTGTTTTTGGTTTGCGGGCACTTGCGTTGGAGAGGTCTTTTTTTTTTCAGTGGGAACCAGTAACCTTGACACTGCTTTACACAGAGAAAGAAAACTGAAGATCTTTTCTAACGTTATTTTCATGAAGTGTTAATTTCCCCACCAGCATCTTGCCATTAATGAAAATGTTGTAGTGAATCTCGCTGAGGGTGGAAAGGTTATTTATTCATCCAGCTGTTTTTAAGTTGATTGAATCATTAATTGTGCCAAATGAAATAAAGCAAGGTGAGTTTCATCAAGTGGCACTACTCTGCCACTGCCCAAGTCTTCAGTCTTCGGGAATCACAAGCCATTTATGCCTACTGCCTTACGGGATAAATGCTCCTCTTTCCTTCCTACCTCTCCAGGTTACCAAACTGTGATGCCAAATCAACCGCAAAGCTATCAGAGTATGATAGGAGTTCAACAGCCACAAAGTCAGAGCCTGGTCAGTGGCCAACATAGCAATATCGGAAATCAGATGCAAGGCATGATGGTCCAATATCCCTCCATGCCTTCTTATCAGGTGTGTCTTTAAACATCTAATTATAAATTACTAGTCTTACTCCAAATGAACCAACCTCAACCAGACTAGAGTAACCAACTTAAATAAAATCCAGTTAAGAATTCAACAATTTTGGAATTTTGAATGCCTATTAAAGGTGTATCCTAAGACTCGTGATTATTTTGCCATTCTTTACAGTAGATGGCGCTTTTCAAATGCAGTTCTTGTATAATACAAAATGTACAAAGTCACTGTACTGAAAATGCTTTTAATAAATGTCGATAGGCTGTTAACGTAAAGCTCTTGGGGGTGGGTATGTCTTGCCAGGTATCCATGCCCCAAGTGTCGCAGGGTGTACCACAGCAGACATATCAGCAGCCAATCCTCATCCCCAACCAGTCAAACCAAGGGCCCATGCCTGGCTCTGGTGTCCAAGTCTACTACAGTGTTATTACACCCAACCAACAAAACTCAATGAGGTATAGTAACAGAGAGTGTTTAAATGTAATTAATTCACATGAACATAATCAAGTTAGCATTTTTAGTTTATGTGTGTGCGTGCGTGTGCATGAAAATCTCCCTCACCCTGTTTTGGGTGGTGTGTGTCTTCCACAAGCTCGGGTCCTCTACCAAAGGCCTGAGAGTTTGAGGGTTCTGTGCAGTATCTCAGCTGTCCCTAGATCGCACTCTTCTGGACAGACCTCAGATGTTATTCCTGGAATCTGCTGGAGCCACTCTCCCAGTTTGGGGATCCCAGCCCCTATTGCTCATAATACCCTGGGACTACTGTAGATTTCACCTTCCACATCCGATCTAGTTCTTCCTTCAGCCCTTGATATTTCTCTAGCTTCTCATGCTCTTTCTTCCTGATGTTGCCATCACTCGGGGTTGCTACATTGATCACAACTGCTTTCTTCTGTTCCTTGTCAACCACCACAATGTCTGGTTGGTTAGCCAACACCTGCTTTTCAGTCTGGAATTTGAAGTCCCACAGGATTAGGGGTCAACTGATTATCGGCCTGGCCCATTATCGGATCCGATATCCCGCATTTTTACAATTATCGGAATCTTCTTTTTTTTTATCCAATTGCCAATAAAATAAATAAATGTAAAAACATGCTACTTTGGTTCTAATGCAGCCGTCTCCATCTGTAGTGATGGAGGTGGTCTCAGTCTATTGTCTTGAGCAATGTCCCGCCCACAGCACTATCTTATTGGTTACACGTCACAAGTAATAGCCTGTCTACACGCATTTGCAGACTTGAGCAGCTCTGGTGAGTGAGCGGAGCTGTATTTTGAATGTAAGGCAGCAGATATTGCCGATGTTGCAATAAATATTATAATCCTCCACGCTGAAGGTGCAAATACACCAAAATCATATGATTTATTTTGATGATGGCCAACATGCCCAGTTTCCCAGTTACACCATTGAAAATGCCTGAATGATTCACTTTGTTGCAGTGATATGCAGTTAACTATAACGAAATAAGATTTATGTAGTGCCAGCTATATCTTTCAGTAGCGTTATAGCTATATCGTTCAGTAACGTTGGTGCCAGTGCCACTGGAACTTATTTTGGCTACTATTTTGCGAACGTAACATTACTCGCCCACATGAGTTGGTGTTTTTACATGTTACTAGTGCAGTACCCGTTCATCCAAACTTTACGCTTGATGCTCCAAAAAATGTGAGTGTAACACCCCCTCCGACCGCAATGACAGGGTGGCGCTGTTCATGTTCCCTCTCATTGACTCCATAGGAAGTGAAGAAGCAGAATTTCGCTGAAAACTTCACTGTTTACAGCTTTCTCGAACCGCTTATCCCTACAATTTCACATTTGACACTGCACTTCCTTGGGTCCTCAACAGTACGCCCACCTGCCAAGTGTGAAGTCCATCGGACGAATGGTTGTCGAGAAAATCCTGTCTTTTTATAATACAGGATCGTCCTGTATTGGAAAATAAAATGCTGTGTCCCATATTGAATCAATAAGGGATGCGATTTGTCCCGTATTTTCGTACATGTTGTTTCATATATATTTACTAGGTCTTCAAAGTGCTGAGAATAACATTACATCAAGTAAAACCAAACCAGTTATACAAGCGGAGTGGATAAGTTTGATATCAGTGGTGAGCTTCTGACTGTCAAGCTCTGCGTGCCGCGTGAGATTGCACGTCAGCATGATGCCGTCATCGTTGCCATTAGGCCTAACTCAGTGGTTGCCTTGTACAGTTAAAAATAGCACCCTCTGTCACTTGCAGTTTCTCATGGTTTCCATTTGTTTTGGGTGAACATAATGTTATGTTTGTGATGTTTCAGTCTTGGTTGTGTCAAACCAAAGTATAGTACAAATATTTTTGTTGCACTTGTAATTCTAAGTACTTTTATTATTTTGTCTTACAATAAAGCACTTCAAACCATTTGTATCGGCGTATTGGATTTCCAAAAACAACATCATCATCAGGAGGGAGAATGTGGGACTTGGGGGAGGGGGGGCGCATCCCGTATTTCTCTGCATAGAAGGTGGCAACCCTCAGACAGACATACAGACAGATGCCTTCCATTTTAGTTAGATGGTTGCCTCTGGCAAGCGCTACAGAGCAATGGGCACCAAAACCACCAGACATAGGAACAGTTTTTTTCCCACAGGCCATCTGACTCATGAACACTTAACAGTATGGTGGAGGAGTAGACACTTATTATGTAGATGTGACACTTTGTAAATAACCCTCTCTGGTTAAGATGTCTCATCTACATATCTATGATGTACACTACCTCTTTAAACTAGATGTGCAATACTAATGTACAATTGTAAATACACACAACTGCTGTATACTGGTTACTAATTGTTGCTGCTACTGTTGTGGTTGTAACATTGGTTTATATATTATAGTATGTCGTTTTGAGGTGGATGGTAGGTGAATATATAGTGTATACTTCTGGTACATTAAATGATATAGTGTATTATAGCGGGAGTATATAGCATTGTATATGGGCATGATGGGTTGTGGTATGGTATAGTATATAAGCAGTATAGTGTAATATGTAGGCACAGGTTGTTGATTACTTCTACCGTAACAAAACTGTGTGTGTGTGTGTGTGTGTGTGTGTGTATGTTGCCCATCAGACTGCATATATTTTTCATATGTATGTGTTGCCCATTATACTACATACATTTTTCAAGTCATTACTGTAAACTTACTTCGTTTGTTGTTTAACTGGCTTGATGGCTGTTCTTAGCGCTACTGCTGCTTCCATGTGCAGCTGCACTCAAGAATGAAGGGGTCACTTTGAAAGCCCACACCCCACCCATCTCCTGTAGGGGCCTCTTTTTTAGTAGGCCAAGCTCAAGATGATTTATAAGGCCAGATACCCAGTGAGTCTTAATATAACAGTGCCGGTCCCTTGTGGGGAGCAGCTCTCTATACACCATCCTTCATTTTGGCTGCTGTGCAGATGCACTCTATTCCTCAGGGTGCTTGCCTGGCTCTAGCAGCTGCCTCTGTGCCTTGGGCTGACACATCACCCTTCGCTTTGCTTATATCCTTATTAAATCAGGATGGAGGAGCCTTGAAAGCAGAAAACTGAAAGAGGCACGACTTCAATTTGGTTACCAAGCCCTGATGAAAAATGCTTATTGCTGTTGATTTGTTTTGATTCAGTTGAAAATGAGGTCCATGGCGATTTCCAGCCCCCAGCGTCAGCCCCACTGGTGTGTGATGAGGATATTTATCGTTCTTCTAATGTAATACAGGCTATTGATTCCCTGCGTACACTGTGTTCTACTTCGCTAATTTATTCTGTTTTTAGGCAGATGAGCGGGATTCTGATTACACTAAGTGAGGCAGTTCCAGGGATGAGCTGCACAGAGTGCTTTAGGAGGGGTGCTTGTGTATTTTTCTAAAAATGATCTCCTTTTGTGTAGCTCCTCAGTGGGGTTCCTGCCCCCTCCAGGTTCGGAGCAGATGCAGTTCCCGCGGCCGTCCTCTCCCTGCAGTTCCCAGCAGATCTCTGCACAGCAGTGCTCAGGTACACAGCCACAGCCCATTAATACAAGGTTTCAACCAGCAAGTCAAAAACATTGGTGATCAATAAACTAGCAAAGCAAAGAAAAACCCACCCGGTCTTTGGATCGTTGGACTTCTTAATAGTAGAAATGATACACGGCACAAAACATGAAGCAAGTTCGGTGTTGCAGTGTGTTCTCAGTGTTTTCCACTTAAATCTTAGCCGATGAGAAAAGAAAACAAGACTAATAAATCCCAGATGAGCTCACCTTTTCACCTTTGCCTGAATGTAATCCATGGTTTGTATCCTACCGTTTCCTGTCCTACATTTCATCATTTAACTGCTAGCACTGTACAATTATGCCCACTCATTGCCCCGGCCTCTTCCCTCGGCTTCCCTCACAAGGGGATGATCCCCTCCTCAACCCTAGAATTTAGATCGCAATATACAAAGAAAGGGGTGTCATCAGGAGAAATTACTTCCCACTGAATTCTTTATCAAATCAGAATGGATTGAATCAATTCAAAAGGGAGAGCGAAGGGGGGGGGCGTCTCATTTCCCAGGCCATGCCCATAATAACCAGCTTCAAGCAACAATAGCGAGTTAGTCATGTCTGAACCTCAACCAGCCCAGCACCATCCCCCACTCCATTCAGCTCTGCGTGTGCTGAGGGCCTTCAAGGTGCTAATTGAAATTACACTCTCTAGCCTTAACGATCTAATTATTGAACAGATATGGGACGGTAATTAAAAAGTAATTTCTATGCTGCTTTGTTCTCAGTTCTGGCCATCTCGGAGAAAAAGAGCCTTCGTTGCTTCTCTGATTCCAAATTTTCCATTTTATGTCGCCTTGGTTAATTTGAATTTTCCTATGGTGATGAGCCCCTGTGGTCGTTCCCAACCCCTTCATCTCCCCTTCATCTCTTTCTTTTTCTCCTTGGGTAACCTAATACACTGGGGAAGGAAAATGCACTGTCAAATGCTGAAATGTGATTGCTAATTTCTAAAGCAAGTAGCTGGAATGTTTCTTACTGTGTGCAGGGATTACCGGTAGAGAGGGGGGAAAAAAATGACCAGATTTTGTCTTTTCAATTCAGCACCAGTTCACATAAAATTTAAACAAAGCAGAGCTGATGACAGTACTTTGGATTTCCCATACATCAAGATAATGACTGAAATACCACAGGTGCCATTTGTTTGTGCCGTATCTTACATTCCAATTCCTCGTTGCCACAGTTTTATTTGCGTGCCTTCTTTTTACTCCTTTTATATCAGTAAGCCGTATTCAAAAGGTGGCTTTGAGTCTCTTAGTCGAGAACAGAGCCAGGATGAGCGCTTTAAGACACTGTTTACTTAATCCATGGTTTAAAAGAAAGTAATTACAGTTTAGCTAAGTGCGTTCAAAGCTCTCCTGTAATAAGGCCAAGCAAAGATCCATAAAATTCTCCAACATTCACTGTTGGGAAAACAAATTTAATTGGATGCTTGGCAGTGCAAAGTTTTCTGATGAGATTATTCGGTATTAATGCCTTAGCTGTCCTTGAAATACATACAGGCTTGACGTCCCAGATAGATGTGATTACCGTGTACCTCAACAAACGCTTTGTTTAAACATGGCAATTAAATAAGCAGCGACACATCACTTAGCCGCTGACCAAATGTGGTAAAAGAGGGCCTGATGTCCACATAGTAAATTATGAAGTCTGATGTCTGAACTTCCACCAGGCGGTGGTATGGTGATGATGCAGCTGACACTGCCCCCTGGTCAGCAGCCGCGGCCACACTCCCCTCCACAGTGGAAACACAACAAGTATTACAGCCTGGATCACCAGAGAGCACCCAAGTCCACAGAGCTGTCCTCCCTAGACACCTCACAGGTACAGAGACCTACAGAGTCGAGTTAGGGTTGCACCAAAAGATGGTGTCACTGTCAAAGAGCTGCCGCAGTCTGAAAAATGGAGATCAAAACCAAATTGAATTCTCAGCCCCGCACTCATAAAAATGCATTGTGTTTCCTTGAATGGAGAATTATGTATTCATGCTATTTATATCAAGCATTTTTCTTTACATAGTGTACCACTTGGATTTGGTGTTGGTGATGGAAATAATTAATTTTCCAAACATTTCAGTGCTAGAACACAATATGAAAGTGTGGATGTTTAAATCGATTGTTAATTGAAGGACACCCAGTATACACAAGTCCACCCCCATCTTAAATTCCTCTAATACTGAGACTGGTTTGAACTAACAAGAGTATTTCAGTTGTTATTTAGGTTTATATAGGTATGCAGTAAAACAGATTTTGATTTATTTTTTGATTTATTAAATAGCAACTGCTTTTCATTTTTTTGAAATCTGAATATATCTAAACCCTTATTAGCTTTAATTTATATTGCATGTGGTTGATGTGGGGTGTCTTGCTGCGGTGTGTTGCCAAAGTTCCTCACACAGCTTGCTCTGTCTCTTCACAGAGCAGTCCCCAGCTTGGCAGCCCCTCCACCTCTCCAGCCCAATCACCCACACCCACTCACCTGACCAATGTGAAGAACATCCGTCCAGGCCTTGCCTCTGCACCCATCATGCAACAGTTCTCCCGACCCTTTGTGCCAGGGCAGGGTGAGGCATAAGCAACTCTTTCGCAATCCTTCCATATAATATCCATACTGAGAAAGGACAGGGAAACAGAGTGTGTGTGTGTGTGTGTACTTCACTAGGTGATGCACGGTACCCCCTGCTCGGACAGCCCCTGCAGTATAACCCTCAGATCCGTCCCCCTCTTCTCCACGCACCCCCCATGGTCCCCAGTCACCAGGTGAGCATACAGGCAGGCGTACCAGCAAGCCTCTCAGCGAGACAATGTCTCTGTTCCTGCTGCAGCTTGATAAACACAAAGGATATTATTAAACCAACTGTTAAATCGCCAGTAGTGTCTGCCTCATGTTACACCAATACTGTACTACTCGGTACTCAGGACCCGACTCTAAATGACTCTTGCTTAGCTGTGTCAGTAAAATTGGATTTTGACCCCGTCTCCCCTCTTCCCTCAGGTGTCCATGGGCATGAGGCATGGTGGTGGCCGAGGGAAGAAACAGCCAAGGAAATCTTTGTCAACAGATCTCAGTGTAGGTCAAACAGGTAAACTTAGGAACAAACAGTTAGCCAAATGACAGGCAAATGAGGGAGAAATTAAAAGAACATTTGGAGAGCTGTTTCGGTAAATGTTCATCTTTTACAGCGGTCGGGGTGCGTTTTATTTAATGTCAGCATGACATTTGCAGTTCCAGGTGCTGTGATGCACTAAGCACAGACCTGACACTTCTTATCTGTGCAATTTAGAGATTTAGTGCTGTAAACTACAGACCAGAAATCATCACCCCTATATCGCAGTGATTAGTCAAACTGTTACGTTAGTTTTCATCCTGTAAAGGTATGCTGGCAGCAGTGGCAAAATTTAGCTCCCTTACATTCAAACGTCTTAACTGGGTAATGAATTTTGGTATTTAGATTACATTACCAGTCTGTGCTAAACTTTATCCTGATAATTTCAAGTCTGTGTCTATAGTGTAGATTTGATTCATGCGTTTCTCTGACTCCTGGCATGATGTGATGTGAAGTGGAGAATGACACGGTCTTGTGTCTCTCTGTGGCAGTGAGCGGGCAGGTTGTGGCGGTGAATGACCTGCCAGATAGGACAAGCTGGAGTCGGCGACAGGGTGATGCTATGCTGGGCGAGCTTTCTAAGGCGGGGGCCAACATCATCCGGCTCCCCGGACACCACCACAACTACCACCACCACCGCCGCCAGGAAAGTCAGCTAGGGGCCAATGGTGACCATCACCACCACCACCACCATGCCAAACCCACTTTCCGGGCCCCTATTGACCCTGGTTTCTCTTACGCCCTCCTGGCCACTGTCCCCTCCAGAAACCCCACTGCCCAAGGCGCCCCCCGCCAATATAATGGCTCCCGTGCCACCTTCAGACTCGCAACGAGCAAGGATCCCGGCAAACCCCCTAGTCTGGAGAGGGCCAGCTCCCAATAGGGAGCACTGTTGTTGCAATAGATACAACAGCAAAGGACCTACGACTTATCAACAACAGTGCCCCCCCCCCCTTTCATCCTCCTCCCACCACCAGCACCCCAGTCCCCGACACTATCAATCCCCCCATCCCCGCCCCCTACCACCCTGTATTCTGTTGGTTTGATGTAGATGGGTTGTTTTTACATTTGATTTGTAGAGACTCCAGGGGAATGTGTTGTCTTGTAAATTCTTGCAAATTTGAGGGAAACAAAAAAAAAGTTACAATACAATATAACCCCCATAAATTGAACAAGAAAAGATGGTCCTAAGTTGCCACATGTCTGCTCTTAACGAGGAAAAGGGCAGAACATATCACAATGGGCAGCCAGTTTATTATTTTTTTCCTGTTTTGGTTAATTTTTTAAGTTGTGATATCCCCCCCCCCTTCCACGGGCTCAGCGCTCTTGCTGTGCTTTGTTGAGCACCTGCCCCATATCGGAGCATCCGCCTTGTTGGCCGAACTCCACCAAAGCCCCTCCACTGACCCCTCCCCCACCCTGGGGGCATCTTAGATATGGCCCACCATCCCACCAGCCACTTCCCCATTTGTGGTCAGAACATCATGGAGCTCCCCATCACTACACAATGGGTCTCTTGTCGTGCCTTTCTCTCCAGAGTCTACTGCTTTATTCTTCAACAAACACACAATGAAGACACCCCCAGTGTCTGTTGTATGGAAAAGACCCGTTTATTGTAAATAATTTATATAGTAGCTAAAGAATTCAATCGGTTCTTTTCACAGTGAACAGTACGTGTTGGTCACAGGCACAGATGAAAATGGAAAAAAAAGGCTTTTTTTTTGTTTGTTTGTTTGATGACCCTGGTTTTTAACTTAATTTAAAAAAGTTGAGTGAAAAAAGACACTCCTCCACCGACAATATGTTTTAGCAATTCTCAGCTCTTAATCTCTTTCTCTCTCTCTCGCCACACTGTCCACCTCTTTTTTTCTGGTGCAAGGCCAACAGTTTCAAGTCTGTCATAAGAGTCTCCTTGAATTAAACCTACTGGGTCACTGGAAAAATGTTTGCACATTTATACAACTGAATATATATTATATCTATATTTTTCCTTTTCTTTCTCTCAAAGAAAACGTGTGGATTCTGAAAGGCTGTTCAATGCTGGTGCAAGTCATTTTTATTTCAGTTTGAAAACCAATAAATGTTTACACCAAATGATGATGTGTTCTCTCAGACCAGGAAGTCCTTTTTGAGACCAGAAGTCTCCCAATTTATCCGTTAAGTCACAGGTGCCATTTTTTCTTTTTTTGGTCAGGCTGGGTGATAAAAATGTATTCTTCTCATCACCGCAAAACTATCCGGGATATTTTCACCAAAGCATCGATTGGTTTACCGTGTGAAAATGCTGTGCCCCTATGCAAGCCCTATCTAATTTAGTCATCGATGCTATTAATCTCAATTCACGGTTTATAGGGCCATTTGTCTGCTACATTAACCTCCCACCAACCTCATCTCTTGAAATACCTCGCAGTTTCTCCCCTGTAATATTTTCTCTCTAATAACGTCAAGGCAATTTACTGCAAGGAAAATCTAACCACCTTGCCCCGGTGTCTCATATGCAGCCTAGGGGAGTCGGCAAGTGTCAGAAACGGCTGAAAATGGATGACATTATCTCCCACCCCACTCCCACCACCCCACCATCTTATCTGGGAAGAGCCCATCCTGTGTCCAGCCACAGCATTAAGCCTCTGCCCTGACAGAGATTATTAACACGTAATTAAGTCAACATCTGGAGGGCCGAGCCACCGCACTTCAGCTCGGTGTAATTGAGCTCCCCGTAAATGAGGGAATTTTCTTCTCAGCAATAAATTACCCTTGGGTGGTTGTTTTGGCGACGGTTATCATTTGCGGTGCCGTTATTTTCCTCTTCACACCGTACCCTAAAGGTCCCGCCGTTACCCGGGAGAGAATATTAAGCCCGTTTGTGCATTGTCAGGTTATTTTAAGCAAAGCAGACATTTTAATATAAAATGTTGCCCAGGAATTAATGGGGATGGGGGGGGGGGCAGAGAGGATTGATGGTAAGTACAGAACAAACAATATGAGGGAAGGCTTTGCCTCTGCACCCGTTATTATAGAGGAAAGATGGGCCCCAAAGCACTGACACAATAAGTCAGACGCTGCCATCTGACAATAGAAGATAAATTACATGGTGGCAGAGGCACGGCCATGAGGGCTCCTTTTTCTCTTGTCCACAAATCAACACACTGATCTCACTGGGAAGCATGTGGCGGGGGGCTGCCCTAGTGGTAGGTTAAAACAATACATTGGACTAGTTGGTGGTGGGGGACATAACCTCTTTCTTGTCCTCATTCAACTCTCCTACCCACATGCACACACGGGGGGGGGGGGGCACAACAGAAAAGTAGGACCCAGAGTAAGTCGGACACAGTTGGATTTTAATGGCTGTGCCAATTAAGCTGAATTCCCGCTATTCTGCACAGGTAGGTGGGAGCAGCAGCAGCTCTTATCGGTTGAAACAGAACTGGAGGTCCGGCTGGACATATAGATTTCCCGGCTCAAGGCCGTGCAATACACAGCCAGTCTGTTCAGAGCCCACTTCACCTCCCCACCCCTACGTTTCATCACCAGTGAAAGAGCCGGTCTGGAACTGGGCCCCTATACAGCATGGCCCACAATGAAGCGAGGTCTTTAAACCAAACTTTGTCTGCCCTCCCCTACACAGGATCAGAATATATTCCCTTTTTTGGGGGGGGGGGGTTAGCCCCCCTTTTCTCCCCAATTGTATCCGGCCAATTACCCCACTCTTCCAAGCCATCCCGGTCGCTGCTCCACCCCCCCACCCCTGTTCTGCCGATCCAGGGAGGGCTGCAGACTACCACATGCTTCCTCCCACACGTGGAGTCGCCAGCCGCTTCTTTTCACCTGACAGTGAGGAGTTTCGCCAGAGGGAGGTAGCGCGTGGGAGGATCACGCTGTTCCCCCCCAGTTACCCCCCAGTTCCCCCCTACCCCCTGAACAGGCGCCCCGACCGACCGACCAGAGGAGGCGCTAGTGCAGCGATCAGGACACATGCCCGTATCCGGCTTCCCACCCGCAGACACGGCCAATTGCGTCTGTAGGTGCGCCCGACCAAGCCGGAGGTAACACGGGGATTCGAACCGACGATCCCCCTGCTGGTAGACAGCGGAATAGACCGCTGCGCCACCCGGACGCCCGCAATTATTGTTTTCGAACGTTTAAATTGTGATTTTTAAAAGTTCAAAATGTGTCTTCAATGAACAATCTCTGAGAAGCAAACCCCGTTGTTTTAAAAGTGTCCGTTTCTCTTTATTGTAAATCCGGAGCGTTACACCAAACTAGATTCCCGGGCAACAACTGTGCTTCCCCTCATAGGCTTGGGCATAACTTGTTTATTCATGTGTCTTCAGTTGTTATTCAAAGCTGGATTAAGTGTTTATCATACATCAGCTTCTGTGCAGACATGTGCCTACCAAGACCTTCTGCACATACAAGAAGAAGAAGAAGAAGAAGAAGAAGAAGAAGAAGAAGAAGAAGATAGTGTAACGTGCGTGGATAAGAAGGCACGCTGGCCGCTGGCTGGCGGGTCTGACCCTTTAGTCTAGCGGTTAGCGATGTCTCCTGCGGTGCGGGCGATACTGGTTCGCTTCCCGGCCGCGGCACTTCCTGTGGTTGCGTTGTCCCCCGAATTCGCTACAAAATGGTTCACAGCCAAATGAAGTCAACTTGGGCAGGACAAGCAGGATGCCTACAGCGGTGGGGACAGAGCCCTGTACAAGCAGGCCAGGAGCTCACTGACAAAGAAGATCCGAGTGGCTAAAAGAAGCTACGCTGAAAAGCTGATAGAAAGGTTTTCAACCAGCGACCCTGTGTCAGTGTGGAGGAGGCTGCAAGACATCGCATACTACAGAAGACCACTCCCCCGTGCTGAGGCAAGCAAAGACCTGGCTGACAACCTGAATGCAGGTTTGAGAGGGGCCAATTCACGCTCCTCCCGCACTCGATCCCAACGACAACAGCCCCGATCACACCCCTGGCAACCCGCCTGCTCTCCCCCACGATACTCAGGCTGCGCTCAAGATACATCAGGGCGAGTTGAATCAGTTCATCTGGATACAATGTTTACTGACAGATACGTTTCATCACTCAACTGAGTGACACCTTCAGTCTAAACTGACTGCAGGTATTCCCGCCCTTATAAACAATACAGTACAGTCCCCGACGACCAGTTTCGTATGCAAATATGGGTGTGATCATTGATCACGTGCACTGTTCACAGAGGATTCGGGGTTGTTGCAATCACAGCATTGTGAGATGGCGACAGATGTATAACGACCTAAACCAACGACTGGTTTCGTGATCAAATATGGGTGTGCCCATTAACCAGGGTTTCGATGGCCATGAGTATTATTCACAGAGGGTTGGGGAATAGCTGCAGTCACAGCATTGTATGATGGCGACAGCTTTACTCTTAGCCCCCCCCCCCCTTCGTTTAGGGATGGTCGTTCCCTTTGACTCCCCGTTCAAGCCAGCGTTCCTCCCTATCAAGGATGTACAGTTAGGTCCATAAGTATTTGGACAGTTACACAATGTTTGTAATTTTGCCCCTGTACGCCACCACAGTGAATTTGCTATGAAGTATTTGACATGTGATTGAAGAGAAGATTTTCAGCTTTAATTTAAGGGGTTGGATAAAAATACGGTATGAATTGTTCAGGAATTACAGCCATGGATATACAGGGTCACCCCATTTTCAGAGGCTCAAAGGTAATTGGACAAACAAACATAACTATGATTATAACGATTATATTTAATGTTTGGAGGAAAACCCTTTGCAGTCAATGACTGTCTGAAGTCTAGAACCCATCGACATCTTCAAATTCTGAGTTCCCTCCTTTGAAATGTTCTGCCAAGACTTAACGGCAGCTGCCTTCAGTTGCTGGTTGTTTGTGGGTCTTTTGGCCGTTCGTTTGATCTTCAGCAAGTGAAAAGCATGCTCTGTTGGGTTGAGGTCAGGTGACTGACTTGGTCACAGATGAATATTCACTTCACTTGATGTTGTGAGTGTGTTTGTCTTCACTAGGGAAAGAAATCTGCGATCATCCACTGTAGACATGTTCCATGGTCTTCCAAGCCTTTTGGTGTTGCTGAGCTTGCCAGTGCATGCTTTCTTTTTAAGAATGTACCAAAATGTTGATTTGGCCACTCCTGAAGTGTTTCCTATCCATCTGATAGATTTCCTTTACTTTTTCAGCCTAATGATGGCCTCCATCACTTGTATTGGCCTCCATCACTATGGACTTCATGTTGAGAGTTCCGGTGAACAGCTACCAAATGCAAATGTAAATACTTGGAATGAACTCCAGACCTTTTATCTGCTTAATTTGTCATGGAATAATGATGGAAAAGGTCTTACTTGCCCATGAAACCACTTGTTACTCAAGTGTCCAATTACTTTTGATCCTCTGAACATGGGGTGACCATGTATAAAACTGGCTGTAATTCCTGAATGGTTAATGCAATATTTTTGTCCAACCCCTTAAATTAAAGTTGAAAGTCCACACTTCAATCACATATTGGTTACTTCATTTCAAATCCACTGTGGTGGTGTACAGGGGCAAAATTACAAATATTGTGTTACTGTCCAAATACTTATGGACCTAACTGTATGTGCACGTCCTCATCCCTGAAAGAGTGGCCACTGGTCTGTAGATGTGTATAGATTGCGGAGTCCTGGCCTGACACGTTAGCTCTCCTGTGTTGTGCCATTCTTTTGGCCAGCGTCTGTTTAGTTTCCCCAAGTCACGCCAATCCTCCTGGCACTTAACAGCGTAAACTATATTTGCTCTGTGCCGGTCCTGGCACAAACCCTCTGTGAATAAATACTCATGGCCATCGAAACTCTAGTTAACGGGCACACCCATATTTGACCATGAGACTGGTCGTTGGTTTCGGTCGTTACACATCTGTCGCCATTTTACAATGCTGTGATTGCAAGAATCCCTAGTCCTCTGTGAATAGTACACATGATCAATGATCACACCCATATTTGCATATGAAACTGGTCCTTGGTTTTGGTCGTTAGGCACTGTATTGTTTATAAGGATGGGGATACCTGCAGTCAGTTTAGACTGAAGATGTAATTTAGTTGAGCGATGAAACGTTTCTGTCAGTAAACGTTGTATCCAGATGAATTGATCCAACCTTCTTTGAATTTCTTACTTGGATTACTGAGCATGCACCAAGACTCAAGTGACAACCTTGGCAGAGTCTGACACCCACCGAAAACGTGTTTGACTTTGTGCTGAGAATGCGGACACAGCTCTCACTTTGGTTATACAAGGACCGGATGGTTTGTAGCAACTGCCCTGGTACCCCTTACTCCTGCAGTACCCCCCATAGAGTGCCCTGGAGTACACGGTCATAAGCCTTTTCCAAGTCCACAAAACACATGTAGACTGGCTGGTCAAACTCCCATGCCTCACTCAGCACTTCCGCAACGGTAACGAGTTGGTCCGTTGTTCCACAGCCAGGACGGAATCCGCATTGTTCCTCCTGGATCCGAGGTTCAACAATCGTTCGGCGCCTCCTTTCCAGCACCTTAGGGTAGACTTTCCAAGGGAGGCTGAGCAGGGTGATGCCCCGATAATTGGAGCATATCTTCCGGTCCTCTTTTTTAAATATGGGAACCACCACCCCAGTCTACTACTCCACAGGTACTGTCCCCAACCTCCACATGACACTGAAGAGGCATGTCAGCCAAGACAGCCCAACGATGTCCAGAGCCTTCAGCATTTCAGGGCGAATCTCATCCACACCCAGCACCTTGCCACTGAGGAGCTTCTTAGCTACCTCAGAGACCTCTGCCAAGGATATGGGTGGGGCTTCCCCCGAGTCTTCAGACTCTACCTCCACCACTGAGGACATGTTAGCCGGATTCAGGAGCTCCTCAAAGTGTTCTTTCCACCGCCCGACAACATCCCCAGTCCGGGTCAGCAGTTCCCCTCCCCAGCTGAGCATAGCCTGAGTCAGACCCTGCTTCCCCTTCCTGAGTCGCTGGATGGTTTGCCAGAACTTCCTTGAGGCCAACCGAAAGTCCTCCTCCATAGCCTCGCCAAACTCCTCCCACACTCGAGGTTTTGCTTTCGTGACTGCTGAAGCCACAGCCCTTCTGGCCTCACGGTACCTGTCTGCTGCTTCATGAGACCCCTGGGCCAACCAAGCCTGAAGCCTGATGGCTTCCCTCACCTCTGGTGTCCACCAGCGGGTTCTTAGGTTACCACCTGAACAGGCACCGATGACCTTATGACCACAGTTCCTACCTGCCGCATCTGCAATAGAGGCTTTGAACATGGCCCATTCAGACTCCATGTCCCCAGCATCCTCTGTCACTGGGATTGAGGACCCAAATGCACGACTCAGAGACAGCCTAGGCTAAAAGGATGTTTTGATAAAACAAAAGAACTTACAGACAGCAGGTACAGACAGCAGGGAAGGCTTGAAATAGGACGTGGCACATCAGGTGACCAACAGTCAGTATGTATGTATGTGTGATGATCCGACAAGGGGCCAGGGCAGGAACAGAACAGCCAATCGGAGAGAGGGGAACAGGTGCGTGAAGCAGGGGCAATCAGGTAAATGGGGCAATCAGGGTTACTCAGGCAAATGGGCCCAGGTGAGCCGAAATACCAATCAGGGGATGGGGACAGACAACCCCCGATGATCCAGGTCACACAACCATGGCAACCTCGGGATACACGAGAACTTCTTGCGGAGGTGGGAGTTGAAGACCTCATGGACAGCGGCCTCTGCCAGATGTTCCCAATTCACCAGGTCTGTCCAGCAGCCTTCCCCACCATCTGATCTAACTAAGCAGCAGGTGGTGATCAGTTGACAGCTCTGCTCCTTTCTTTACCTGAGTGTCCAAAACATACGACCGCAGATCTGATGATATGACCATAAAGTCTATCATTGTTTGATCTTCAGCCTAAGGTGTTCTGGTACCAAGTACATGTATGAACTACCTTATGTTCAAACATGGTGTTTGTTATGGCCAATCCATGACTCGCACAGAAGTCCAATAACAAAGCACAGCTTGGGTTCTGATTGGGGAGGTCGTTCCTCCCAATCACGCTCCTCCAGGTTTTTCCATCATTGCCCAGGTGAGTGTTGAAGTCCCCAGCAGAACTATAAAGTCCCCAAGTGGAACCCTATCTAGGACACCACGCAGAGACTCCAAGAATGCCGGCTACACCAAACTGCTATTCGGTGCATAAGCACACACAACAGTCAGAGCCTTCCCCCCCAGCGACTCACAGTCATATAGAGGTGACCCTCTCATTTTCCAGGGAGGACTCCAACATGGTAAATTTAGATGAAGTCAAATGTTGAATTACTGTACGCCAGGGTTCTCAATTTTTATATTGTAATGAAAGCTGTGCCACTATGAGTTAGACAGCATCTTACCAGATACAGATAAATTTTGGCAAAGTCCAAAATAAGTTTTGTAATCGAGGTGCTACAGAAATTTCATTTCCCCCTCCCTTGCTTGTGGTTTAATCCCACATTGCCATTATGTCCTTTAATAGGCAGAGAGCAGACCTAGTGGATTATTAATACTTGTTTGCATTTCTGGTCAAGGATCGGCTCTGAACCTTTTCTTTTTCACAATGGTGTTGGACAGGTTGACGGACGAGATCAGGCAGGAGTCTCCATGGACTATGATGTTGACATTGTGATCTGTAGTGAGAGTAGGATGCAGGTTGAGCAGAGCCTGGAGAGGTGGAGGTATGCGCTGGAGAGAAGAGGAATGAAAGTCAGTAGGAGCAAGATGGAACACATATGCATGAATAAGAGGGAGGACAGTGGAATGGTGAGAATGCAAGGAGTAGAGGTGATGAAGATGGATGAGTTTAAATACTTCGGGTCAACTGTTCAAAGTAACAGGGAGTGCGGAAGAGAGGTGAAGAAGAGAGTGCAGGCAGGGTGGAGTGGGTGGAGAAGAGCGTCAGGAATAATTTGTGACAGAAGGGTAGCAGCAAGAGTTAAAGGGAAGGTTTACAAGATGGTTGTGAGACCAGCTATATTATATTGTTTGGAGACAATGGCACTGATGAAAAGACAGGAGGCAGAGCTGGAGGTGGCAGAGTTGAAGATGCTACGATTTTCATTGGGAGTGACGAAGAAGGACAGGATTAGGAATGCATTTATTAGAGGGACAGCACAGGTTGGACGGTTTGGAGACAAAGCAAGAGAGGCAAGATTGAGATGGCTTGGACATGTGTGGAGGAGAGATGCTGGGTATATTGGGAGAAGGATGCTGAATATGGAGCTGCCAGGGAAGAGGAAAAGAGGAAGGCCTAAGAAGAGGTTTATGGATGTGGTGAGGGAGGACAGGTGGCTGGTGTAGAAGAAGAAGCAGAATAATAATAATAAGGTCTGTAGAAGTTCAACCCCTCCTCCACATGGCACGGACCGGGCAACGCAAGTATGGCCCGCCAGCAATACAAGTGGCCAAAGGCACCTGCACTGGAACATCTGCACTGGAACCTGCACTGGAACATCTGCACTGGAACATCTGCACTGGAACCTGCACTGGAACATCTGCACTGGAACATCTGCACTGGAACCTGCACTGGAACATCTGCACTGGAACAACATATACCTGCACTGGAACATCTACAAAGAATTCACCATCAACCAGTGTTTCTCAACCCAGTCCTCAAGGACCCCCTATCCTGCATATTTCTTTGCAACCCTGAATAGGTACCTGTTTGTAGTTATTCAACCAATCAGCAATGAATTTTGTCAGATGTTGCACACCTTGCATAATTAAGTACTGTGAGATGATTGGTCGAGTAAGTACAAGCAGGGCTACCTATGCAGGGTTACAAGGAAAATCTGCAGGATAGGGGTTCCTTGAGGACTGGGTTGAGAAACACTGCCATAAACACAAAAGAAAAATTGTGCGAGCACGAGCCCCAAACAGTAACAGAAAAAGACGACATCACAATCTTATGGGACACGCCAGTACAAGACAGATCGTGAGATAAACGCCAACAGACCAGACATCATCATCATCAAGAACAAAAAAGAAAAAAAGCTGCCTACTCATCGACATGTCCATCCCGACTGAAATGAACACCTCAGTAAACGTAACTGAATGACTGTCGAAATATAAAGGCCATGAAATCGAGATTCAACGAATGTGGGGAATGAAAACCACAACAATACCAGTAGTGATAGGAGCCCTGGGACTTGTTAAAAAGAAGGGATGGCGAAATACACCCAATGGATCCCGCTAGGTAACATCCGAATACAAGAACTACAGAAGATCGCACTACTTGGAACATCTCATATCCTAAGAAAGACACCATCCATCAAACAGACTTCTACCTCATTCTAACCCTAGGCCCAAGGAATGGCCCCGCCCGGTTATTGTGTTGTATTATGGCATCAAGTTAAAGGAAATTTGTATAATAATAATAACAACAACAACAACAACAATAATAATATCAACAACAATAACAACAATAACAACAACAACAACAATAATAATAATAATAATAATAAAACAACAACAATAATAATAATTCTGGTCTTCCTGAGTCTGTTAAATTAAGTTCAGTTGTTCTGTTTCAACCAGCAGTGTGTAGTTTAACTCTGTGAGATATATCAGTTTAGTGCAATATTATTTTTGTCAGCTGTACTTAGGTCAGCTGTGCTCTTTAAAGTCTCCAAACCAAAGCCGAGCCTTGGAATTGAACACATTTGCAGTGTGTAAATAATCCCACCTAGGTCTGGCTCACAGGCATGCCTTGCTTTGAAAATTTAACATTTATTTTATTGATCATAATCAATACATACTTCATACGGTATTTTGACAACACTGGAGCAATTTTAGCAATAGGTTCTGCACATGTAGGGCTGGGCTTCCCAGGGCACCTATGGCCTCAGTAATTATATGTAATTAAGTAAAGCTAAATTAAGTTCCACAACTTTTTTGGGCAGTCAGTCAGTTCAAAGCCTCGAGGTGTAATTAGGGGTACAAGTTTAACGGAGTTGAAATGGATAATTCCCCTTGCAGGCTACTTTCGTGGTCCTGTCGTTGGTATTGTCAAGCACGTTAAGTAAGCCAAGAGTGACACCTAGCGGTTAACTGGTGTGCTTGCCGTGTTGGGACGGCGCATACATGTGCCGCCATTATCCCAGTCTGTAAACACCACAGGGAAGTTCGCTCAGTGCAAGTCTCCGTTACACATGTCATGTATTGTACATTTTTTTGTCCCTACATTGGTGTAAACATTGCATGCTTCTAACTGTAATGTGCAGCGTATGTTTAATGCACAGCGTTAATACGTGTATGGCTACATTTGTTGATTTTCACGTTATGACTCACTGTTAACCATGACATCAGTTCACCTGGATACATTTATTGACATATCTGTCAATAAATGTATCCAGGTGAACTGATTCCACCTTCTTTGGTGCATATCGTATTGTTTAGCGTGCACGTGCACCGGCCACTGACTGCTCCAACACCAGGCGTAAATGTGTGTGTCCATCCATTATCTGCAGGTACATAGTTGTTTTGTTTTAATTGTTCATGTAAATTGTTTTATTAAAGTCAACCCAGTCTGTAAACATGATGCTACCACCGGCCACTGACCGCTCCAACTGCATGCGTACATGTGTGCGTCCATCCATCGTCTCCAGATTGTGCAATAAACGTGTGATTGGCCATCGTCGTCGGCCATTTAACACAACGCAGAGTGCAACTGTTACACAAGCAGCGAAGCTGCAGGAGCCCTGTTCTTGTTCCCACTATTTCTTTCTTTCTTAGCATTTCCCTCCGCTGCATCTCATCTTTCGGAGATGAGCCGGCGGCGAGAGTCGCGCTCCAACTATGCTCATTAAAAAGAAGAAGAAGAAGAAGAAGAAGAAGAAGAAGAAGAAGAAGAAAAGAAGAAGAAGAAGAAAATGGAATAAAAAAGGTTCAAGAAGGAAATGTGATTTGAAATGTCAGAATATTTGAAATGTTTTCTGCTCTTTGCAGGGAGAAGACACAATACTATGCTCTCAGACACTGATTAGCCATTGTCACGTTTGAGATTCCCAAAACAGTCACAGAAGAGTTACAGATCATTTTTACTATGAAGTTACTTTTTTTTCTTATGTTAAAACAAATGTGTGAGTTAGACAGTAACAGTAATGACACGCAAAGTTCAGCCCTAAACAGATCTTCATTATAACGACGTTGAAGCGTAACTTCCATGTTGGCAAAGGAGGACGTAGTGTATAGTGCCGCGCACTGATACCAATACGGAAGCTGATGGTGTGGAGGTGGAGTAAGTCAGTTTGTGATTCGTCCGGCCATGATTTCATTAACGACAACCCGTGTGTGCAGTAGGTTGTCGTTAATAAAGCCATCTCATGCAGTCAAAGCCAAGTCTCAGTATACTCATCAGCTAAGTCGAGTCTTCTGTTACGGGTGGTGTTATAGCACCACCTAGTGGACGTTAGCTGTAGTGAATGTTACGTGCGTGCGTCAGTTCATCTCTATATTGTTAACTAGAAGAACCCCGCTACAATGTAGCGGTTTGGTTATCCACCCGTCTAAATCTCCCTCCTCTTCACCCTGCCAGCTAACCGCCTCCTCCCTGCCTCTAAACCCCCCCCACTCCAACTCCCCCCCCAAATACTCAGAATCATCTGCATGGCTAAAGAGGGCACACGCAGACGGTTGTTAAGGGAAAAGGACTTGACTCTAGTCAGTGCTATTGAAGCATGCAGAGCAGCAGAGCTGAGTGATTTGCAGTTGAGATCCATGGAGCAGGAGAGATCACTAGTGGACAATGTCAATGTTGTAGGGAAACACATATTCCAAAGATCAGCCAGTACTACAGAGAAAATGAGTGGGAGCCCCAGATCACAAGGTGGGGGGCCTCTCCGCATGCAAATACTGTGGCACAGCACATGAGTGGGGAAGAGAGCACTGCCCAGCGTATGGCAAGACCTGCGATGCTTGTGGCACAGCCAATCACTTTGCGAGAGTTGGCAATAAAAATAAGAAAAAGGACGATAAACTCCACACAGTTGGGGGACTGAACATGGATAAAGACAACACAGTCAGGGACACAAATGATGTGTATGCAACAGAAAGCATTGGCGCAGTGGGAACAAAAGGCAAGAAATGGTTTGCCAATCTCCGCCTGAATGGCAAACTACAGAGATGCCAGCTTGACCCAGGAGCTACGTGCAACGTCATGAGTCTCAGGGACAAGAAGAGGCTAGCTCCCAGAGAGAAACTAAAGCATAGTAGCACCACACTGAAAATGTACTCAAACCAAGGTCTGCCATCATTTGGAGTCCTTTACCACTGACTGTGTTGTACGGGGCAGCAAATACAAGCTGGATTTTGAGGTCGTAAATACTCGACAGTTGCCACTGCTGTCAGGGTCCACGTCAGAGGAGACGGGGCTCATACACTTTACCATCCCAGAGGAGCTCAGAGTAGAAGGGCTCAAGGCAGTGGACGACAGCCTCACCATGCCTCTCACCAGAAGTACAGTCATCAGAGCATATCAGGATGTCTTCACTGGTCCTGTGGAGGCACTTCCCGGAGAGGTTCATTTCGACTTGGATCCAGCGGCTCAGCCAGTGCAGAGTGCACCACGCAATGTTCCGGGGGCTATGAAGGAAGCCGTGAAGGCTCAGCTCGACCGATATGAAAGAGAGGGTCATATATCCGTCAGTGAGCCCATGGATTGGGTCAGCAATATGGTCATAGTCAAAAGACCAGAAAAGACTTCCGGTAATGGCGGCGTGTTGAGCAGTCGTGGTTTCTCCTGCACAGTTGCTAATCCTACAACGTTTAACACTAAACATTCCCGACCGCCTTAAAAAGTAAAGCATCTCGTGATTTTAGGCGTCAATAAGCAAAGAACAAGGACGATCAAAAGAGAACCGGAGGGCTCGGTAATGAAGAAAACGAGTCTGCAGCCAACGCCGAAGAGGACAGCGCTGCACCGCCTGCACAGGCGGGTAATACCGACTCCGCCGAAAGCACAGAAAACCCCTCCACCTCGGACATCCTGAAGGCAATACTGCCATTCAAACAAGACTTTCACACTTTCAAGAAGCTAAAAGTTTGGCTAATAAAGTGGAAGACTTAATAGTCGTAATAATGTGCGCATATTGGGCTTACCTGGGAAAGAGGAGGGATCCGACCCCTGTTTGTGCCTGGAGAAATGGATCGCGGACAACCTGGAGATACCGGTCCCGGTTCTGGAGAGAGCCCACCGATGACCGAACCAAAACCCTGCCTCTATGCCGAGAGCACTCATTGTGAAATGTTTGAATTATAAGGGCAGAGAGGGCCCACTTCGAGCTGCGCGGGTGAAGAAAGAGGTGATCTACAAAAAGCAATAAAATGGGATTCCTCCCGGATCTGTCTGCAGAAGTTTACAAACAGCAGAGACAGCACGACGACGTGAGAAAAGAGCTGCGGGACAGGGGGGTCCTCAAACACCGCATCATCTTCCCCGCCAGGCCGCTGCTGACCCACGGAGAGCGGACAGCCGTCTGACAGTCCGGTGGACGTGGATAAATACAGCAGGGAGCTGGGAGAACCGGAGCCCGGAGACTAATCGATGAAGAGACTACAAATCCAACATTACAGTTAAGATGCTGTGGCGGGTTCGGGGGGGGGGGGGTGTGTGGCGTGCGTGGATGGGTGGACGCGTTGGCCCTTGGCCGGCGGGTCGGGCCCTTTGGTCGAGCGGTGTTTCCCGCGGTGCGGGGGGTGCGGGTTCGCGTCCCGGCTGCGGCGGTTCCTGTGGTTGCCCCCCAAGTTCGCTACAATATGGTAGGTTTATGATGCTTACGCTAAGTTTAGCTTAAGACACTTGAAGTGGACTCACATGTTACACCAAACTTCAGGTGTTTAATGATAAAAACGGATTCATGTCTCATATAAACACTGGTAGGCTATAGCTCAAGTTAAAATGAGAGCGAAAATTTTAAGTTACTTGATATAGGCTGAAACAATTTGACATATGCCTCACTGATTTTTTTCCCTTTTCTTTTTTTTCTTCTTTAATGTTGTATATATAAACTTGTTACTCTAATTACTTTTCACTTTGGTGTGTGTATATGTGCACGTGTTTGTGCACACGTGTATTTATGTATATATATGTATATGTATGTATGTATGCATGTATGTATGTGTGTGTGTGTGTGTATATATATATATATATATATATATATATATACACACATAGATTTAGGTTTGAGATGTTATGAAACTTAAAAACTAAGTCACTCTTGAAGGATAACATTCATAATACATTTCATAAGTTCATGTTAATAACAGAAAGGATAGGAATTAGTCCTAAACCAACAAGCAACATCAGCAGGAGAATGAAAGTAATCAGAAGAACGGTTCCTCATCATAGTGTGGACCTGTTCCGAGTGTTAGAAGGAAGAAATGTAATAAGGGTTAAGGATTGCCCGTGTGTTCAAGTTGGGCATATGTGTGTTTGGGGTGGGAACTCTCTCATGTACAACATGGTACCAATTTTATTTATTAGATTTGATGCCTTTCCATCATACCTTCCCAAATGGAAGACATAAAAGAAGCAGTTAAAAGTGGGGAACCTACCAAATCTGTTAACAGGCTAAAACACAATATACAATGACGGATATCTTAATTGAATGCATTTCATGGAACTGTAGAGGCTTGCATAAACTTGCCAAAGTTAAACAGGTTATGAACAGGATAAAACAGTTAAAAGCCAAGATAGTATTCTTACAGGAAACACACTTATTTGCTAATGAGACATTTAAGATAAAACATAGGTGGCCAGGGTATGTCCTAGCATCTTCATATTCTACTCATGCCAGAGGCGTAATGCCATTAATACATAAATCTATTCCACTACAAATTGAAAGTATTATCGAAGACCATAATGGTAGATTTTTAATCATACAAGGCCGTCTTCTGTCTACACAGATTAATTTGATCAATGTAGTATATGGACCAAATACTGACGATGTCAACTTTTATAGCAATTTATTTTTGAGAATCTCAACACTGCCAGGTAAAAACACTATTGCTGGGGATTTCAATTGTGTCCTGGATCCAAGCAAAGATAGATAAGTCAGAGTGGATAATACTCACACGAGATCCAGAAAAAATATTACACCATTTTATGAAAGAACTCAGTCTTGTGGATATATGGAGACATTTGAACCCAACAGCGAGAGTGTTCGCCTGTTACTCTAGCACTTATAAATGTTACTCTAGAACAGATTACTTTCTGGTGTCAGCAGAACTCCTATCTAATATTAGAGGATGTCACTATAACAGCATAGTCATTTCAGACCATGCAGCAGTCTCCATGGGCTTTGTGGAGCCAAAGTTGATACGTCAATCCCCTAAGTGGAGATTTCAAACTAAATGGATACAGGATTCAAAATTTCAACAGTTCTTAGGGGAACAAATTGATATTTATTTTGAGATTAACACATCCCAGACATCTGCTGCAATTAGATGGGAAGCCTTCAAATCATTTATTAGGGGTCAAATTATAAGCTACACAAGTAGACGATCAAGAGAAACACAGGAAAAATATAGTGAGTTGGAAATACAAATAAAAACACTAGAGAACAGGAGTCATCAGGAGAGGGAGAGCAACAGTGACATACACAAACAGTTATTACTACTAAGGACTCAATACAATGAGATAACATCTTCTAAGGCTGCGGCAAATTTAATGAGACTTAGACAAAATTATTATGATCAAGGGGGAAAGCCTGGTAGGCTTCTTGCATGGTGCATTAAACAACAGCAAACAGAGAGGACAATTACAAAAATAGAGGATGCACACAGGAACGTTATTATTGACCCTCTGGAAATCAACACAGCATTCAGAAATTTCTACAAAAATCACTATAAAACAGAATACAATATGAATAGCGATACTCAGACCGAATTCTTAGACCAACTTCATATTCCAAAAATTTCCAAGGAAAGTAAGAATACGCTGGATAAACAGTTAAGTATAGCTGAAATATCAGAAGCTATAGGTGCATGGAAGGCAGGAAAAACAGCAGGACCAGATGGCCTTCCAATTGATTTATATAAATATTTCAAAGACAAATTGACAACCGCTCTATATGAGATGTATTTAGAATCCTACTATAATGGCCTTTTACCTGCTTCTTTGAGAGAGGCCTTGATTATCCAGCTCCCAAAACCAGGGAAAACTAATACTAAATGTGAGAATATACACCCGATAAGCTTAATAAATACAGACACAAAAATTCTTAGTAAAATATTGGCAAAGAGATTGGAGGGTGTACTTCCAAACATCGTGGGGGATGATCAAAATGGGTTCATAAAGGGTAGACAAGGGTTTCATAATGTAAGGCGCGTTCTTAATATTCTTCACAGTCAAAGGGGAGAAAGGGATACGGCTCTTCTATCGCTTGATGTAGGAAAGGCCTTCGACAGAGTCGAATGAAACTATCTCTTCGATGTTATCACACGGTTTGGATTTGGAGACTACTTTTATAGATGGATTAAATTATTAATTCTCAATCCTGTAGCCCAGGTGCTAACAACTGATGTGACATCCAAATCCTTTAATATCACAAGAGGGTGTCCATAGGGTTTGCCTCTGTCACCACTTTTATTTATACTAGCTATAGAACCATTAGCAATGGCAATTAGAACTAACAGACAAATACAAGGGGTTTCAATTGGCAACAAAGAACACAAAATAGCTCTCATCGCGGATGATAGAATTTTATTTTTAAAACAGCTAGACACCTCCGTACCTGCAGTGTTAGATTTGTTAGGCCTGTTTGGCAAAATATCTGGTTATAAATTGAATGCTTCAAAATCTTCACTTACGTTGCTTAACGAAATGGAGGAACAAAATCCTGACCAACATTTATCTTCTTTTAAGCTCTCAAATGGATTTACTTATTTGAGTATTAAACTAGTACCTCAGTTAGAACATCAATAAATTATGAACCTGTGATTGATTCAACAGTTAAATCTCTAGAAAGATGGATGTCCTTGCCTATCTCTCTCATAGGAAGAATAAATATTTTAAAGATGAATACACTGCCTAAATTCCTATATTTATTCCAAAATATCCCTTTGGCGCCACCTGAAGAAGAGTTTGAAAAGATAACACCACTCATCAGGAAGTTTATATGGAACAAGAAATGTCCAAGAGTTCGCCTATCACTGTTATACCTTCCATTTGACGCAGGGGGGCTGAAGTGTCCTAATCTCTATTGGTACTACCTTTCAGCACAGTTGAGTACCTTGAGGTTCTATGTTTCTGGTGACATAACATCATGGATGGACATAGAATCACAAGGTGCCCAGATACCATTACATTTATACCTGTACTCAGCTGATCTAAAATATCCAAGAGCGAGTACGACCAATCCTATAGTACTAAATATGGTTAATATATGGTACGAGGTAAAGAAACACATGAACATATTGAATTCTCTGTCACAATTTAGCCCAATTTGGGGTAATGCCTCATTTAAACCAGGCAAGTTGGATGCTGGATTCAAATTATGGGCAAAGAATGGGCTAAGTAAAATAGCTAACTTATACAAGGAGGAGGTTCCAATGTCTTTCGAGGAAATCTCTCATTTGCACAACATCCCAAAGAAAGATTTCTAACATTTGTAAATTATTACTAACAATCGTACAAAAGGCTGGATTTCACTAATATATAACTGGCTTACATCTGGTTCTAATGAGATGTCAACATTTAAACTCAATACATGGAGGGCGGAATTAAAAACAGACATTTCTATAAACGATTGGGCCATAGCCTGTAAGGAAGCACAGGCACAAACAGCCAACACTAATTTAAAATGACTTCAATACAACTGGCTAATGCGAACTTACATTACCCCTGTTAAGCTACACAGGTACAACAGTAATATACCCGATACATGTTTTAAACGTAGTAAGGCTGAAGGAACATTTATACATTGTATTTGGGAATGTGACAAGATCAGGAAATTTTGGAGGGAGGTGATGGATAAAGTTACAACGATTTTATTTGTAAATGATTCCATTAAACCCCACAATGCTTATGTTACACTTATATCCAACAGCTCTTAATCTGAGAGCTAGAGAGTACACATTTATAAATGTTGCTATACTACAGGCAAAGCGCCTGATAGTGCTGAATTGGAAGAAAGACACAGCCCCTACAACAGGAGCTTGGATCAAGTGTATGGCACAATGCATGTCAGTGGAGAGAATAACATACTTTTTGAAAAATAAACTGAACAAGTATGAAGGGATATGGAAACCGTTCAGTGACTTTATTAAAAACGAAGACATAGAAGAGCTTCTACAGTTGGAGAATCCAGACTAACTTATATCACTATGGCAGACCCCGGAACATGATGGAGGCTTAATCACCACTAACGTACTGCTGATGTAATGTTATATTTTTTTGTAGTTACTTTTATGTTTTGCTAAGGTACCATCGTTTTGATTTGCACTTTGCAGTCAGTATCAGCATTGTGATATGATTATTTTTTTTTACATTTTAGGTTTTTAATACAAGAGAGAGAATAAGGTTGCGTGGGGCTGCGGGGAGGGTGGCTTCTAGGGGAGGGGAGGAAGATATATTTGTTATATTATAGTGTCATACATTGTATAAGAATGCTGGCTTTTGTACCTTATTCTGCAATGTGATGAAAAATAAATAAAAACATTGTTGAAAAAAGAAAAGCTGCGTATTTGTCTACAGCTGCACCATCTCAACCAGGCACTCAGACGCTCGCATTACCTCATGGCCACACTGGAGGATGTGCTCTATAAGCTGCCTAAAGCCTAGGCCTTCACACTGGTCGATGCGAGAGATGCTTTTCTTCAGTGTAAGCTGGATGAGGCTAGCAGCCTCATGACCACCTTTTGGACCCCCTGGGGCCGGAAAAGATGGTTGAAACTTCCGTTTGTACACCCCTGCACACGCATATATGTCATTGTTGCCCCCCCCCCCCCACACACACACACACTCTTCGCGCCTGGCTTGGACCCCATTCATTGCCGCTTGCAAGTATATTTTAGACACTGGAAATGACCATTTGTTTTAAAATTCCAAGAAGCCACTAAAGCCCCAGCCATGGTCAGTATTCAGATCATTTAGTTTATCTCCTGGAGTTCAGCGTCAGACTCATTTCCTAGGATCACATATGAAGATTTACGTGTAAGTGTAGCTACTGATTATGCAAATACACACGAAGGCAAGGTGCTGCAGCGAATTCGAGAGGCAACTGCCGCGTCCCCGCGCTTAAGCATATCAGCTCCTTCACGCCTCAGGGCGCATGCGCTTCCGATGGCCTTACGGTCGCTCCATCCCACTTCTGACACCAATGTAGCGAATTCGGGGGACAACGCAACCACAGGAACTGCCGCGGTCGGGAAGCAAACCCGTATCGCCCGCACCACAGGAGACATCGCTAACCGCTAGACTAAAGGGTCAGACCCGCGAGCCAGCGGCCAGCGTGTCTTCTTATCCATGCACGTTAAAATATTGTAGCGAATTGGGGGGGGGGGGGGCAGCCGCGGGAGACTGTCGCCACAGCCGGGACGCGAACCCGTGTCTCCCACTCCGCAAGCGACATCGTTAACCAGTCGAGCGGTTGGCGATGTCTCCCGCGGTGCGGGCGATACGGGTTCGCGTCCCGGCCGCGGCAGTTCCTGCCGAATTCGCTACAATATGTCTTGTCTATAATACAACCAAGAACGCTATTAATAAATCCAGAAGCCATGTGATTGTAGGCTTGAATGCTTTGAACTGATTTTTTTTGTTTTTGTTTTGTGCGTAAAAGCTTGTGTCCAAAATGTGATGAGCAGAGCTCTCGCCCCTTCTTCCGGGTCCAGCCACGCCTCACAATCACCCCGAATGACAACAGGTGAGGTTTAATCACCCTGGCGTCCCCTTAATACAGCCGTGAGCAGCCAGCAGCAGCAGGCTGGCCTCGCGTTGTCCTGACCCCGCGGTTCGAGGGATTTTAATATCCGGTTATGGTGTTGTTGTGTTGCTAAGCGACCACTCGAAGACACGCGTCTGTTAGCGTACGCTTCTTTACCTCAACAACCCACGTCACACTCCTTCTCCCCTCTTACAGCCACTTACATCCTATCTTGCCCTCTAGCTCCCCCTACTGTCCTCCAACTGCATCAACTCAAGACATCACAGGTGTGCATTAGCCAAACGCAGTGGCAGTTTCCTCCCCTCCTGGTGCTGGTTAATACGGGCGTGTGTGGTGCTCTGTGGGTGGGACCACTGGCCAACGAGGGGTTTGGGCTACACAACGTGCCGCTCCCAGGACCGGAAGAAAGAAGCATGGCGGCTAACAAGTGACCTCGCTACTGTACCTGCCGAGGAGGAGCTCGGGCTATCTGCTGTTTTTGTCCCCTTCGGTCTCCTAATTGGTGTGTAATTTTGGTCTTATTTGTGTGTGATTTGTCCTGTTACTAAGTTGGTAGTGGAAATCTGTGAGTTAGCCTTGGGGATATCAGGTGACTCTTGTCTTATTTTTTTATTTAATTAGCAGTACAGGTGGGCTGTTAGTGGCTTGCAGGTGGTGGGTCACATTGGTGGAAGGCCCCCCTCCCCTCCCCCCTTTTTTAGGGGGGGGTTATTTGCATGCTTGGTTGTTGTGTTTTCCTAATTTTGTGCAGTTTGTGGTCTTTTCCGATTAATTTGTCTGCTTTTGTTTTACAGTTTGTGTGTGACCCAGCCCTCATCTCTCCTGGTGGTGGTGATCCCCCTCCCCCTCACTTATCCCCTCCTGCAGGTTTCCCTTGACCCCCCCCCCACTCCTGTGCTGATAATTATTTTAATCGAGTGGTATCTTTTAACTGATATTAAAATTGATTGTAATAAAGTAAGCCTATTTTAGTTGGAAGCTCATGTCTGCTGCTCCTTTTTATTAAATATAAGAACCGGTATATCAAGGGCATCCCCAGGGTGGAACTCCAGGTTGGCTTTGCCCTGTTTGTGGTCAGGGGCTTACAGTTGCCCCTGTCACAAAAACAAGATATGAAAGAATGTCACAAGATTCAATTGGTGGTAGACATTCTGGACTGACCTTTTGAGCAGGAATCAGCAGTGGATCTAGTCCAATCTTTTTTTTTAATCTTCTCTCAGTGGCGACTTTTCACATCTCCTTCAAGTTTATCTCACGGATGTATAATACATCCATGGTTTATCTGCATATGCTGATTTCTTCAAGAGCAGTGCTCTACTTTCTTGTGCCAATCCTCCATGCTTTTCTGCTTTTCTGCTTCTCTTCAGAGAGGAAAAGCCGCCAACTAAAACAACGAATTGAATCAGCAGCAGGTGGGTACTCCAACCACATTTTTCCAGAGAACCATTGTTTTTGGAATGACCGCCCCTCAGTGTTTTTGGGATATACCACATCTGGTTGACAGGGGCCTACACTGCAGCACATGGAAATGTAGCTGTCGTTGCACCTGATGTGAAATGTCTCAACATGGAATGGGTCTGTAGGGTATTGCATAGTAGCTATGTTTGCAATTACTTCCTCTCTTTCATCAACAGCCAGTTCTTGTTCATACCCTTCCTGTGCTATAAGCGGATCCTCCCTCCATTTCCCCTTAATCTTGATCGTCAGAGAGCATTGTTTCTGTAGCTGGCCCTGAACATGACTTTGATCCGGACTCTGACATTTCTGCTTCATCTGTGATGTGTTCTGGCAATACATCGCCCCCGTTCTCCTTCCTGGTAGTTGGCCTGTTGCAGGATGGCAGAGAGCTGCTTCCCTGGGCTGCCTGCTGTAGCTCCCTAGACCAAGAATATGATAGCATATGGTGTTTATTTGGGTGAGACTGCTTGGTGAACAAGTAAATAGGAACAAGTAACTGATACAGAATCCTAAAATCACTGTGTATGAAATCATATTCCACCCTCTACCTATTTCAAAATATACTTCGTACATACTGTAAGCTTGGTTTATGGTATGTTGGACAGTATAGGGTAGCTGCGCCCAAAATCAAGGACTGCCACTGTCATTGGCTTTCGCAAAGCCAATTCAATATTGAAGCTAAAATAAAACAAACAAACAAAATAAATAAATACATAAATAAATAAACTCCACATGAACATCGAAACTAAATCAATTAGTCCCAACTCTTACATATGTACACAGAGTCTGGCAACCGTGTAATCAGTTCACCTGGAAAAATAAGATATACATATGAAAGAGTGATAAATACACAACCTTATACACTAATTCTGGCCCTGTGATGGCCCGGTGGCCTGTCCAGGGTGTCTCCCCGCCTGCCGCCCAATGACAGCTGGAATAAGCTCCAGCATCCCCGTGACCCTGAGAGCAGGATAAGTGGTTTGGATAATGGAAGGATGGATGGATGGATGGATGGATACACTAATTCTGTTAATTGACACCTATGTCCTACCGCAGTGGTTCTCAACCTTTTTGGGGTCCTGGACCCCCAGCATATTTTTGATCTACCCTGAGGACCCCTCCACCTGATCTTGGGGGAGGGGGGTTGCAATTTGATAGAAACAATAGAAACTGCATTTTAAATTGCGTTATAGCATTTATTCCCTTTTTGGGGCAAACATAAGAGCTTTCAGTTGTAACTTAGATATAATTAACAAAACAGAATATGTATTCAGTAACTTTCAGATATATGTAACAAAACAGAATATGTATTCAGTAACTTTCAGATATATGTAACAAAACAGAATATGTATTCAGTAACTTTCAGATATATGTAACAACACAGAATTTTTATGCAGTAACTTTTAACAATGCAAACGGGAGTGAGATCTCTTATTAAAATACAATAAATTACACTTGTGAAACAGAGGTAATTAGAGAAAAAAGTCCTGTTACCCTTTATAGTTTAGGTAGATAAAGGTCTCAGTCACATTTGAGTAAAATAATCCTATTTCTATAAATGTCATAGGATTTTTTTTTAAAGATAGTTTATTTTCACGGACCCCTTGCAATTACACCACGGACCACTAGGGGTCCGCGGACCCCCGGTTGAGAAATACTGTCCTACCGGACCCAAACCTAGTTTTTTTTTGTGGCTCTTTCTTGTGCTGTTGTCTCCTGACTAGATCCTTGCTTGTGTTGTGTTAACTCTCAGATGTACGTTGCTTTGGATAAAAGCATCTGCTAAATGAAATTGTAATATTATAACTATCTCCTCAAACCAACAGCCAAACCACACACACACAGAAACCACACACAGCAGCACAAAACACTCCACCTGGTGGATGCTTTCACTTTCCACTTATACTTAAAAGGAGGGGAGCGGGGGTAAAAGGCACAGTCTGAAACTCTCTGCGACACAGTCTGCCTTCCCGCCTTAGTGATCAGGCGCCACGGACGACATATAACAACTTTCTCTGGGTTTTGTAACATCGTCATATTGTGAAGATGACTTCAAAAACAGCGGGTATGCTTGCTCATTCTTTCTTTTGCCCTCACAAGATTAGGCTGGTGAATCTTGCAAGAACATGTAGCCTGTTGTTTATAGCATAACAACTCTGTTGACAGCATTTTGCTATCTTTTACTTTTCCTTATTTAATAACTTTATTGTCAGCAGCTCATCTTAACTGACTGAAAGTAATATGTCTGATGTGTTTACAGAGAGAGTAAACGGCAGTTTCAACAGTTTTGGGAGCACCTGGAAGCAGAATACAAACTGTAGAACATGTAATTCACAACCATTTGTGAAACCCGAGTTTTGCATACACAAGGTAACTTGCTTTAAAAAAAAAGAAGCTACCCCACTCGGGAGGTGTAGATAAAAAGTGGCAATGCATTGAAGCTAAAATTTCCATGTGCATCAATGGAGTTACTTGCATATTGCAGTAGAAATCAAATGGCATTGTACTTTCACAGAATGCAAAAACATTGATCAGTGAGTATTGAGTTTGTCTATTTTCTGTTTTGTTTTGTAGAGCACAAAGTTGCAGGAGCGACTCAGGGAAAAATTCTTTAGGTTATTTCCCTGGGCAAAGGTGAGATTAAAAACACGACATGTTGTAACAGCTTTGCACACCACCCTCACATGCAAACTAGGAAGATGAGTTTGATCAGTTCAGATGACAAAAACATTTCCTGGTCGTTTTCTTATATTCAAACAAGGCTGGAAAAGAGCCAAAGGAATTTTGCCTGGATGAGTCGAGACTGATCCTCACAGTACTTGCTGCTGAACTGGACAGAATAATGCAGGTGGGTCTTATCATAGGCAAGGATTGCATTCATAAAAAAAAAAAAAATTCACTATATCAAATCAGTCGTCTTGTCCCACTCCACACAGACGGGAAAACACTCGCTGTCGGCCAAAATAACAGAAGAGAGGTTTTGTTCAGAGGAGCGGCAAGCGTTCATTCTACAGTGGGCTGATGACGTGCGGTTAGCTAACACCCAAGAGGTTAGAACAAGAAAAACTGCTCTCAACTAGAAGAGGCACCAACAGTCCTGGCAATAAACCTGATGTGTTGATATCAATCTTATGCAAGCAGAAACGGCAAGGACATAGGAACATACATGTCATTTGTTTACCAGACGGGTGGAGGAATGTGCTGCCCAACCAACAGATACCTGATGGAGGAAAAGATGAAAGATGCCGATCAGATAACAGATACAGAACAGAGGCTGACGGAGGCCAGAATGGTGTTGAATGCGTGGGCCTTGTCACTGAAAGACAGACAACAGGTATGCAGAAAGTCTCACAAGAAAACATCTCTCAGGAATGAAATCTGAACACGCATAAGCAATATCTCTAAAATATTGCCCATAGCAAGAAAGACACTGGACATCAATTTGCAAACCACAGTTGTCCTTCTCAAGTGCAACATCTACATTTACAATGTGCAAAAATATAGCCGATTGTAATTGTAGGTGAAATATGATTGTTGAATATGTAGCATATAGTATAGACATACATCTTAAGAGTTCGCATTGATACTTTGACATTGAAACTTTTTTTGTCTGCAGGTTTCAGTTTGTCTCGATGAGGATGTGTGTGGGGTGCTGCAGGATCTGCAGAAACAGTGGAAGAAAGGCAAACTGGCCAACATGCTCCCTGTCATGGACTTCATCATCTGGAACCTCCTTCAAGATACACAAGAGGTCTGCGAAGACGGCCATTCTTCAAGTTCATTCCTTGTTTTCAATTTAATCAGGATTTTAAATCAAACTACAATTTTTTCAGTGTTCAGCTGCAGAGCAGTGGCACAGAAGTAGACAATATTTCAGAAGGCGAGGTGAGTGTTGGCTGTCGTCTGGTTTATTTCACATTTTTGAATTTTCAGTTTATTGGTATTGCACTCTGCAATCTCACATCATGAGATATATCTCATGAAATGTGTCTGTTTTGTCATTTCTTCATCAGTGGCTCAAACCTCCCTTCCAGAGTCAAGTAAGTCATATCTTATTTGTCTGTTTACATTCGCAGTTGGTATTATTTCTGATAACTATAGTAATTTTTTCTCTCATTTCTTGTACAGTTTGGAAATGGATCATAAAAGCAGCAGGTTAGTACTACTACTGCAAAACACACCTGCTTCACTTTCAAATGATCAAATAGTTTCAGTCTGATGGAGTCTACTTCTCATCTTTAGTTACTGTCACTAAAGACATGCCAAACCACCCAGCCCTGTTTGAACTTCCTCATACTCTAACTAGTATATCAGATAGTGTTTGCTGTGTTTGCTGTGTTTGTCTTGCACTGTTTGGTGAAGCCACAGCCCTCATTTCATTTTTAACATGTGCCTGCACATTGTTTTTAATGACAATAACATTGAATTGAATGGAATTGAATTGAATTGAATTGAAAGACTGCCAGTTTCTTCACACATGAGAATAACTTATTTGATTCCTGACTTGCAGCTGACATCAGACTGGATCCCTCAACAGCCAACCCCAATTTGGAGTTGTCTGCAGACAGGAAATCGGTGAAAATGTGCCAGATCATTGAGGCTATCAATAACCCTTTTGATGGATTCTGCAGAACAAAAAGTCAGTTTGATAGCTGGTGGTGTGTACTCGGAGCAGAGGGGTATGATTCAGGGAGGCACTACTGGGAGGTTGATGTCAGTGGGAAGACAGAATGGAGGATAGGAGTCATGACAGGGTCCGCACCTCGAAATGGTTTTTTAAACCTAAACACCACCATAGGTTACTGGACTCTGCGTCTGCAGCTGGGGCAGCTCATGGCCACCACGTCGCCGATCACCAAGCTGAACAGACCTTCACCCAATAGTCTGGGTGTATTCCTAGACCTGGAGGAAGGACAAGTCTCTTTCTATGATGCAGGGAAAAGGTGTCACATTTACACATTTGACATCAGCTATGATCACAAAGAGAAGATTTTTCCTGTGTTTGGCACAATTGAGACAGACAAAGAGTTAAAAATAGTGATTTAACTGTTGTACACTTCATGTTGACAAGTCATGTTGTCAGCATCGGTTGTACAGTGTAGTTATGCTTCTCCTCAATATAATCTTCTTTGTAATATTTGTTGTGAGATTTCTTTCTCTTCAGGAATCTCATTGGATACATTTTGAGTCCATAGTGTTGCTTTCGAAACTCAAAACTAGTTGGGTGAGCAATGATGTGGATCATGTGAGCGCAAGTGTGATTATTATTGTGATCGTAGCACAATGCCAACGTATGAGGAGTAACATGAGGACGTCTCTGTAGTGCGATACAGCACAGCAAACAATGAGGAGGTATGCTGTCAGTATCTGCTGAATGCAAGTATGTTTACTATGAGGAAAAGATAGCAAAACCATACTCTGCAAGAATGCCTGAGTAGATGCATGACTTTTAGCTATGCAACCACAGACATGGGTGGAATCTGCCGAGACTATAATTAAGACCAGAACTGACTTCTTGTAAAGCGTCAATATTTCATTTTCTCTTTGATCTCTGACTACACTGATGAAAACTGTTACGTGTTATTGCTAAGTGTCTTCTGCACATTAACAACTCATGAAAAATGAAGAATTGATTCCTGGTCAACAGTTAAAGCGTGAATTTGTGCTTCATGTATCGTCTTTGAAATTCCTTCTTTAAAAACGCTTCATGTTTTCATCAAATTGAACAGATCATTAGGACTGGAGTTTATCTGGACACAGAAGAAGTGCCAGTCTTCTTTTAAGATGCAGGGCAAAATTAAAACTTTCATAAACTATCATCACCATTTTATAACTTGACATGAACTCAAGATGCCAAATGCACAATAACAAACCACAGTTTCACAGCTGTGTGTGTGGCCGGAAGGAGGAAGTGTGTTGTGAGATAAGCGTTAAGTTTCCCCTTTTTTGCATTCTGACAAAAGGCCAACACTTGTATTCAGTTCTCACACAGTGGAGCTGTTTTTCTTCTATTAGTCACATGCTTTCCCTCAATATATCCTTCTTTGTATTATTTGTTGTGCGATTTAGAAGAAATAACTAGTTGTATTGATAACAAGAAATATGCAGTAGGAGTATTTATAGATTAAAAAAGCGTTTGATACAATTGACCATGAAATATTACTTAATAAAATGATAAGGTATGGTATCAGATGAGGTATGGTATGAGTAAGGTATGGTATGAGTTTCCTCCGTAGGGTATCTGGGCTCAGCCTTAGAGATAGGGTGAGGAGCTCGGACATCCAGAGGGAGCTCGGAGTAGAGCCGCTGCTCCTTCGCATCAAAAGGAGCCAGTTGAGATGGTTCGGGCATCTGATTAGGATGCCTCCTGGGCGCCTTCCTTTGGAGGTTTACCTGGCACGGCCAACTGGGAGGAGACCCCGGGGTAGACCCAGAACTCGCTGGAGGGACTACATGTCCAATCTGGCCTGGGAATGCCTTGGGATCCCCCAGGAGGAGCTGGAGGGCATTACTAGGGAGAGGGACATCTGGAGTGCCCTACTTAGCTTGCTGCCACCGCAACCTGACCCCGGAGAAGCGGCTGAAGTTGAGATGAGATGAGATGAGATGAGATGGTATCAGAGGGGCAGTTCTAAATTGGTTGAAAAGTTTTATGGGAAACAGACAATTTGTGCAGATAGGTGACTGCAAATCAACATGCGCGGACACTACTTGAGGAGTCCCACAGGGGTTAGTATTAGGCCCTAAATTGTTTGTTCTATATACCAATGACATATGTAAGGTATCAAGTCTATTGAAATTCATTTTATTTGAGGATGACAACCATTTTTTGTTCTGAGGAGAAGTTACAGGAGCTTTTGGAGTTGATCACAGCTGAAATGAAAAAGTTAAAAATGTGGTTTGACTGAAACAAATTATCATTAAATCTGAACACAACTAAGATTATGCTATTTGGAAATCGTAAAACAGAAACACAATTAGAAGTAATGATCAAATATTAATATTGAAAGAGTTTATGAAAATAAATTTCTGGGTATGATACTTTACCATAAAATCTGCTGGCAACCTCATATGAGATTCGTGAAAACAAATTGGCAAGTAGCATTGGAATTCTGGGAAAGGCAAGGCACTTTCTGGATTATAAAGCATTGTACATTCTGTATTGTTCACTTGAATTGCCATATTTGAATTATGGTGTGGAGGTACTGGGGAACACCTACAAAAGCAACCTACAATCGTTATGTGTACTACAAAAAATAGCAATAAGGATAGTAAACAATGTAGGATATAGGGAACACACTAACAAACTGTTTTCAAACTCATGGGCTATGAAGTTCATGGACCTGGTAGAATTTAAGACTGCAAAAATGTTGTACAAAGCAAGATACCTCCTCACAACATACAACAACTGTTCTCAGGTAGAAAAGGGGGGGTGGGGTTAATTTAAGAGGAAAATTGAATTTTAAGAAACACTGTGTTCATACAACTCGTTTTATTTCAGCTCAGTGTGAGCTGTTGTCATGTATGAGAGAGAGGAGAGAGAGAGAGAGAGAGAGAGAGAGAGAGAGAGAGAGAGAGAGAGAGAGAGAGAGAGAGAGAGAGAGAGAGAGAGAGAGAGAGAGAGAGCGAGTGAGAGAGAGAGAGAGAGAGAGAGAGAGAGAGAGAGAGAGAGAGAGAGAGAGAGAAAGTGGGGCGTGCCGCTCTAAGAGTAGAAAATCAATATGTGGTGGACAATGTTGATATTGTGGCAGGCTGCTACAAATAAATGAATGTATGGAAAACCCTACAATACAGTATATCATGGGCTCCAAAATAGACAAGACCACCCTTCCTCATCTTTCCAAATCCACCTGCTTCCATACAAGGCAGTCACATAGCGGAAACTCCTTCTTCTTCTTCTTCTTCTTCTTTTTTCTCTTCAAGAAACTCCTTCAAGTATTTCAGGAAAGACACAAAATAGCTGCAAAAGTTTTATATTGTACATCCCCTCAATCTGTCCTTGTTTTATATGATTGTATTTGTTGACAGTGTGATATTCACTTCTGTAATCTCATCTCCTATTATGATGAGCTTCCCTGAAAACAAGCAACTGATGGGTGAGCTATTTTGTAAAATATGCCAGTACGGTGTGGAAGAACTCAGGAAAGAAGACAAAAACTCCTCTGAATGGGATTAGAAAATATTGGAAATGGGGACGTTTAAAAAAGTAAATGGCCTGGTGGGTTGACAAAAGAAATTGGATGAAGTCCAAGAAAAAAAACTAAATAAAAAGTCAGGGTTCTGGTCATTTCTACGGATGTCACTAATATGGCTCTGTTCATTTCAGCTTCCGATTACAAGAGTTGAGTTTTTTTTTTCTCAAGGAACCTGTTAATTGGGGACAGGTTATGGGTATTGAAGGGCAGACATGGGGGTACAAATACAAAACGTCCAGAAATTTCACCAAAGATGAAAAAACTATCAGGAAGCAATTATCAGAACCTGATACGACATGGTCTTAACAATGGCTTTAAATGCTTGTGGACCACAAAGGTTGAATAAAAAAAGAGAATATAGGGCCAACAGTGGGCCCCCTATATCGGTGCAGTTTTTAACATCGCTAGTATCATGTTCCGTATATGGGACTTGAATAATCTCTATAGTTTAATGTCAGTGGGGTCCCCCCATGGCACTTTGAGAGCACAGGGGACAAACCAGCCACATTCCCATTTTAACCAGGCGAAAAAAAATGTTTTGTTCTTTTTCAAAAATAGATAATCAAAGAAGCAACAGCTTTGAAAGAATCAAATATCAAAATGGTCACCACAGAAAATCCCATATTAAAATAAGTACAGAACAAAAACAAGACAACTAAACCAGAATGCAAGTGTTACAGAAATTACAAGTCATAACACACAGAAAGCCAAAATGACATATACATTCTTGTGTGTGTGTGTTTTTTTTAAGACTAGCAATGATCAGACAATGGGAATTAAGAGTCCCTAGTGCAGTGCCTATTCACTCCATTCTGTGGAGGCATGGAGATGTTTAGAAGAGATGGCCGTGGAGTTTTTAACTAGATGCCTGAGCAGTGGAGAAGAAGTATGCTGGTACCGATTTTCAAGAATAGACACTCTGCTATTTCCAATCTCTCTGTTACTCCCCTCCAGCTCTCTGACCACTATTTCATGTCCGACTCTCTCTCCGTCTCAGTCCCTCCCCCTACCCACATGGTTTCCACCCATAGACACCTCCGCTCTCTCTCTGCCACTGATCTTTCTTCCTCTGTTACCTCTATCCTCCCTACACCTGAATCTTTCTCTCTCCTACCCCCTGACACTGCTACTGATCTTCTTCTCTCCACCTTCTCCTCTTCTCTGGACAATCTCTGTCCCCTCACCTCAGGCCTGCACGTCCAACTCCACCTGCCCCTTGGCTGACCGACTCAGTATGTACTCACAGATGGAGCCTAAGAGTGGCGAGCGCAAATGGAGAAAAGGCAAACCCCCAGGGGACCATCTCAACTTCCAATCTCTTCTTTCCACTTTCTCCTCCTCCCTTTCTGCTGCTAAAGCTGCATTCTATCGCTCTAAAATCCTATCCTCTGCCTCTAATCCTAAGAAACTCTTTGAAACCTTCTCTACACTTCGTCAACCCCCACCTCCTCTTCCTACTTCCTCCTTTCTCCCTGATGATGTCGCTGACTTCTTTGACAAGAAGGCAAACGACATCAGATCCACCTTTTCTCACGGCCCAGTTAGCACTCCTTGCACTAGCCCACCCTCTGCACCCTCCCTCACCTCTCCACGTCCCACCCTATCCCACTTCACTCCCCTCTATCCCGATGAGGTCCTCAACTTCATCACATCCAGTCACCCCACCACATGCTCCCTTGACCCGGTCCCCTCCCCTCTTCGTCAGTCTATAGCACCTGAACTCCTTACCTTTCTAACCCACCTCATCAACACCCCCCCTCCAGGCAGGATGCTCTCCATCTGCCTTCAAGACTGCTAGAGTCACTCCCCTTCTCAAGAAACGATCACTTAACCCCTCTGACATCAAAAACTACAGACCGGTTTCCCTTCTACCTTTTCTATCCAAAACTCTCGAATGTGCTGTCTTTAACCAACTTTCTTTGTACCTCCACCAGAACAACCTCCTGGACCCCAACCAGTGGGGTCATTCGACAGAGACGCCCCCCCTTGCAGTGACAGAATCACTGCACTCTGTGAGAGCAAACTCTCCCTTCTCTGTCCTGATACTCCTGGACCTGTCAGCTGTGTTGGACACAGTGAACCACCAGATCCTCCTCTCTACCCTTGAGGGGCTGGGTGTCACAGGCTCTGCACTCTCAATGTTTGCATCCTACCTGACGAGTCACTCCTACCAGGTGACATGGAGGAGATCTGTGTTGGAGCCTCACAGACTGACTACAGGCGTTCCACAGGGTTCGGTTCTGGGTCCTCTCCTTTTCTCCCTGTACACGACATCCCTGGGTTCTGTTATTCGCCCGCATGACTTCTCTTACCATTGTTATGCTGATGACATCCAGCTGATCTTGTCCTTTCCTCCCTCTGACACACAAGTAGAGACACGCATTGCTGCATGTTTGACTGACATCTTGGAGTTATGGCGACACACCACCTGAAGCTCAATCTGGACAAGACAGAGCCGATGTTCCTCCTGGGGAAAGGTTACCTGCACCGAGACCTGGCCATCACCATTGACAACACCTTGGCGACGCCAACTCGGACTGCGAGGAATCTGGGTGTGATCCTGGACGACCAACTGTTGTTTGCTGCAAACGTTGCATCGGTTGCTCACTCCTGCAGATTTCTCCTCTATAACATCAGGAGGATTCACCCATTCCTCACCAACGAAACGGCACAGGTGCTCATCCAGGCTCTGGTCATCTCCCAGCTGGACTATGGCAACTCCCTCCTTTCTGGTGCCCCGGCGTCGGCCATCAGACCCCTGGAGCTTGTTCAGAAAGCTGCAGCTCGTCTGGTGTTCAACTGTCCTAAGTTCTCCCACACAACTCCCCTTCTCATGTCCCTACACTGGCTCCCAGTAGCTGCTTACATCCAGTTTAAGACTCTGGTGCTAGCCTACAGGGCAGTGAAAGGAACAGCTCTTTCCTATCTCCAGGCCATGGTCAAGCCCTACACCCCCGCCCGACCACTTCGCTCTGCTGCCTCGGGATGCCTGGTTGCTCCGTCACCCCGTGGCTCTTTTCTGTCCTGGCCCCACAGTGGTGGAATGAACTCCCCACTGACGTCAGGACAGCGGAGTCGCTGCCCATCTTTTGGCGCAGGTTGAAAACTCACCTCTTCAAGCACTACTACCCTGTTACTTGTTCTTAGCACTTGTTGTATTCATTCATTTAAAAAAAACCTGTCTTGCGCTTTTACTTTAGCACTGGTTTTGCTCTTAGATTATTTTTTTAGAGAAAAGATGCACTTATGGCTTCTGATGACTAGGAGTTCTCCTGATTTCCTACGTTAAATGCACTTATTGTAAGTCGCTTTGGATAAAAGCATCGGCTAAATGACTGTAATGTAATGTAATGTAATAAGGGTGATGTGCAGAATTGTAGTAACTACAGAGGTATAAAGTTGACCAGCCACAGCATGAAGATATGGGAAAGAGTAGTGACAATCAGCGAGCAGCAGTATGGTTTCATGCCACGAAAGATCACCATAAATGCGACGTGTGCTTTGAGGATGTTGATTGGAGTGGTTCAGGATATGTATGAGGGAAGTGTGACAGTGGTGAGGTGTGCGGTTGGAATGACAGATAGGTTCAAGGTGGAGGTGGGATTACATCAAGGATCAGCTCTGAACCCTTTCTTGTTTGCAATGGTGATGGACAGGTTGACAGATGAGATCAGGCAGGAGTCTCGGTGGACAATGATGTTTGCAGATGACATTGTGATCTGTAGTGAGAGTAGGGTGCAGGTTGAGGAGAGCCTGGACAGGTGGAGGTATGCACTGGAGAGAAGAGGGATGAAAGTCAGTAGGAGCAAGATGGAATACATACGCGTGAATGAGAGGGAGGACAGTGGAATGGTGAGGATGCATGGAGTAGAAGTGATGAAGGCACATGAGTTTAATACTTGGGGTCAACTGTCCAAAGTAACAGGGAGTGCAGAGAGAGGTGAAGAAGAGAGTTCAGGCAGGGCGGAGTGGGTGGAGAAGAGTGTCAGAAGGGTATCAGAAAGAGTTAAAGGGAAGGTTTAAAAATGGTATTGAGACCAGCTGTGTTATATGGTTTGGACACAGTGGCACTGAGGAAAAGACAGGAGGCAGAGCTGGAGGTGGCAGAGGTGAAGATGCTAAGATTTTAATTGGGAGTGATGGAGGACAGGACTAGGGACGATTATACTAGAGGGACAGCTCAGGTTGGACGGTTTGGAGACAAAGCAAGAGAGGCAAGATTTAGATGGCTTGGACATGTGTGGAGGAGAGATGCTGGGTATATTGGGAGAAGGATGCTGAATGTGGAGCTGCCAGGGAAGAGGAAAAGAGGAAGGCCAAAGAGGAGGTTTATGGATGTGGTGAGAGAGGACATGCAGGTGACAGAGGAGGATGCAGAGGACAGGAAGAGATGGAAACGGATGATTTGCTGTGACAAACCCTAATGGGAGCAGCTGAAAGCAGTAGTAGTATTGTAGTGGCCATTCGGGGGTAATTCCCCCTTCGACCACAAAGTGTGTTGCGAAGTCCAAGTGGCACTATTTTTCCAGTTAACACGGGAAGAACGTCTCTGTATGTCTGTCTGTCATATGTGTGTGTGTGTGTGTGTGTGTGTGTGTGTGTGTGTGTGTGTGTGTGTGTGTGTGTGTGTGTGTGTGTGTGTGTACGTGTGTACGTACATATTTATGTGTTTCAATTTTTTCGACAGCCGCTCATCCAAAAACTTCACAGTCGACACGCAAAAAGAGTGGAGGTGTCCGAATGTGCATTGACTACCGAACCCTCAACAGACGCACCATACCAGACCAGTACACCATGCCTCGCAGTGATGATGCCCTAGACTCCCTGACAGGCAGCAAGTGGTTCTCGGTACTGGATCTGCGGAGTGGCTACTATCAGATAGCCATGGCCGAAGAGGATAAAGAAAAAACAGCTTTCATTTGCCCCCTTGGCTTCTATCAATTTGAGCGTATGCCACAGGGCATAACTGGAGCGCCTGCTACGTTTCAATGGTTAATGGAGAAAGCCGTTGGGGACATGCACCTCCTTCAAGTTCTCGTGTACTTGGATGACATAATCGTGTTTGGCAAAACACTCGAAGAGCATGAGCAGCGTCTTTTCAAGGTCCTGGATAGGCTAGAGGAGGTTGGCCTGAAAATCTCCATTGACAAATGCCAGTTCTGTCAGCCTGAAGTCAAGTATGTGGGTCACATTGTTTCAGAGAAAGGCATTTCTACTGATCCTGAGAAGGTGGAAGTGGTGAAAGACTGGAAGGAGCCCACTGACCTGAAATCACTCATGTCCTTCCTCGGATTTTGCGGTTATTATCGCAGATTCATCGTAAACTACTCTGCCATCGTACGTCCCCTTGCCGAGCTTACAAAAGGCTATCCGCCTACTCAACATGGAAAAAAAGCCTGAGAAAAAGAGAGACCCAAACAAAGTATACCTCAAAGAGTCAGAGCCGTTTGGAGAGCGGTGGAACCAGGCCTATCAAGATGCATTCAGCAAGATCATTGAGTGCTTGATTCATGCCCCTGTGTTGGCGTTTGTGGACCCAACTAAACTGTACATCTTACATGTAGACGCTAGCATGAGTGGCCTGGGTGCAGTTCTAAACCAAGAGTACCCACAGGGTCTTAGACCAGTGGCCTTTGCCAGTCGTAAACTTAGTGAGTCAGAGCAGCGTTACCCTGTCCATCAGTTAGAATTCCTAGCACTTAAGTGAGCAGTCGTAGACAAGTTTCATGATTACCTTTATGGTGGCAAGTTTACAGTTAGAACTGACAATAATCCTGCTGTCCCGACAGTACACCAAAGAAGAGGCCAAAGACTGGGCAAGCCTACTTCCATCTGGAATCAAAGCCGTCTGTCAGCGAGCTGGAGTCAGTGGAGCCCCGGATGCTCCTGTCAGACTGGTGGATCAACCAGGAGCCCCAGCAGCAGATGTGCCTGAAGCATATGCAAACCCAGTGAACCTAAGTGTGGGCAGCATCGACCAGCTGACCCCAAAAGAAATAAAAGCAGCGCAAGACTCAGACCCAATGATTGGACCTGTGAAAAAAGCAATCGAGGCTAAAAAGGTGCCAACTCATACCGAAAGCGACCCACCTGACATGGCATTGCTCATCCGTGAGAGCGGCAAGCTTGAGTCCGAGGATGGGATCCTGATCAGAGTAACAAAGAAACTGTCTGGAAAGCAAGTTAGACAGCTGGTCTTGCCTGAAAGATACCGGACTGTGGTCCTGAGATCTCTGCACGATGAGTGTGGACACATGGGAGTGGAACGAACCACCGAACTAATCGAAGACAGGTTCTACTGGCCACGTATGACAGCTGAAGTGGAGCAGTACATCCGAACCTGCGGGAGATGCATCTCTAGGAAGACCCTGCCTCAACGCGCCTCGCCATTGAACTAGATAACCAGCAGTGGCCCCATGGATCTAGTCTGCATATACTTCCTACAGATAGAGCCAGATTCCAAAGGCATGTCAAATGTCTTAGTAGTGACAGACCACTACACCCGCTATGCACAGGCCTTTCCTACCAAAGACCAAAGAGCCCTCACTGTCGCAAAAGTGTTGTGGGAGAGATTCTTTGTGCATTATGGCCTACCTGCCCGGATACACTCCGATCAGGGCAGAGATTTTGAGAGTAAGCTGATCAAGGAGCTTCTGTCCATGCTCGGGATCAGAAAGTCACGGACATCCCCTTACCATCCACAGGGAGATGCGCAACCAGAACGATTCAATCGCACTCTCCTGGCGATGCTCGGTACCCTGGACACATTGAAGAAGCAAAGCTGGAGCCAGCACATCAGTCATCTCGTTCATGCGTACAACTGTACAAAGAATGACGCTACTGGATACTCCCCATATTCCTTGATGTTCAGGAGGGATGCAAGACTACCTGTCGACATCTGCTTCGGTACATCACCAGATGGAGAAAGTGAGCACTCATACCAGCAGTACGTTGCCCGGATGCGGAAAGAGTTGCACAGTGCCTACAAGCTGGCATCCGAGGCAGCAACGAAGAGTCACACGAGAAACAAGGCACACTATGACCAGCGTGTAAGAGACCTGCCCTTGAAAGAAGGACGGTCACGTGGTATGCCAGAGACATATGACAGAGACATATGACGGTCACATGGTATGACAGAGACATATGACAGACACTTACTATGACAGAAACATATGAGACAAACATACAACATATAAATATTAGCAACACTATGCCAGAAACATCCATCCATCCATCCATTGTCTTAACTGCTTATCCGCTCTGAGAGCAAATCACAGACACAAATGATAGAGACATATAACAGACATATAAGTCTCTTATATGTCCCTGAAATGAAGGGATTTGCACTTTACCAGCACAAAGAAATCAAACAGCAGAAACAGTCCCTGAGTTGTCTCATATTGAGAGACCAGATACCAATATTTACAAGTATCCCAAAACGTAGTGATTTACATGTTGTAAAAATCAATTTTAAGACAAACGGTAATAGTTTAAGACTAATTTCAGTAAATCAAAGGTCAGTAGGAAGAATTTTCAGAATCACTGTACAAAAGTTTCTCCTACAGCAAAGTATTATTTTAACGAACAAGTGCAGTGGCGGCGCCAGAGAACTTTGTTTGCCGGTGCTGCGGGGGTGCTTGATCATTGACTGGGGGAGCTCTAAGATATAGGCTAGCCCAGTGCATAGGTACAAAACACAAAAACAGGTGTGGGCACGCTAATGTAATATTAGTTTGCAAGTATCACAGAACTGTAGTTGCTATAATGCCAATGGCTGACACTCACTCAATACAAAAGCCAAATTTGGCGTTCTACACAGATTTAGATAAACAGCCAGATTTACAGCATAATGAGAACACGACACGCATAATGCGAAGCTCAGACCTAATGCCAGAGGCCTCTATGTCAGAACACAAAACTGCAGGGAACTCAAGCACAGTATCCACATCATTATTAGGCAATTGGTTATAACCATCAATGCCATATGATACCAAAACAACTACATGTCTATCTATATGGTAATAGTTAACACACAGTTACAATCATTCACAATATATGTATCATGTATCATCTGCCAACTGACTTATAAGAAGATTATGATCAGCAACAGAGATACCGTCTAACCTACTGGATTTAATATAATAGCAAAAAACCTGAGCCACCAGGAGGAAAAGGTAAACAGAAACAGGGCAGCCTTGTCTCACCCCTCTCTGTAGAGAAAATCTTTGAGTTGTCCCATGTTTCAGTTTAACCGAGCTGTTACCATTAACACAGAGAGTTTTCATAGCATTACAAAATTATGTCCCCAAACCAAAGCGTTCTAGACAATAAACAAATAAAAGGATGTTTTATGGAGTCAAACGTTTTGAAGAAGTCCTGGAAAAATATGAAACTTTTGTCTAGAATTAGATCAGAATAGTCTATGAGGTCTAAGAGCTAATATTATTGTTAATGTCTACCACTCATAAATCCAGATTGATTTTAATCAATTATTGAGTTTGAGACCTGCTTGAATCTTTTAGCTAAAATAATAGCAAACACTTTACAATCATTATTGAGTAAAGTTATTGGTCTCCAATTGTCCAGCAGAAGCAGATCTTTCCTTGATTTGGGGATTAAATATATCAGTCCTTGTGTCATTGTAGTAGGAAGACAGGAATTCTGGATAATTTCTGAATAGACCTTATGCTGGGACCAGTAAGCTACAACATATGGACTGAAATGGTGTGAGTAAATCAGAGAATAATTTGTAAAATTCAGCAGTGATACCATCATTACCAGGCGATTTATTGTTTTTGAGTGAATGGATGCACTCTTTAATTTCACCTTCTGATATTGGAGCTTCACATGATAAACAGTCCTCCTTACTTATAGGATCAAATTCATCAAGATGTTAACTAAACAAAGTAAAGTTACTTCCACTGAACTTTGATCTCTATAGATTAGAATAGTAAGCATAACAAAATTTAGATATATCATCTGCATTATCAGAAAAAGACCCACTAATTTCAGCTGTGACAAAATATTATTTTTTTGCTCTTTGCTTTTCTAATTAAAAAGAAAAAGAAGCTGACATTTGCTCTCCATGTTCCAGCCATTTCAACCTGGATTTTACAAAGGACCCCTCAGCACTCTCTATACAAGTCATCTGCAACTCTGCAAGCCTAACAATGATTCAAGATTCAAGATTAAAGAGTTTTATTTGTCACATACACACAAGTACAAGTCCCGAGTGCAGTGAAATAAAAAAAGGTACAAACTCCGAGATGTGCAAACAACAAAGTACAACAGGTGCACATGCATTTCCAATGCATGTTATTACATTATCAGTAAAAAATGTTATTACAATATCAGTCAGTACATTTATTACATTATTGGTCAAGTTATTACATTATCAGGAAATTATTACATTATTGGGTGCTACAGTCCCTGGCCCACAGGACGCAGCAGACCAACCTCTCCCAGCCATCAAACGAAGACAATCTTGGACGCACACGCGGACAAAGACACTGCATGGACAGTACTGGGTGAGGCCGCTGCCAACGTGAATTTACGCCGCCAACTTCCCACACCGGAAGTGGAAGAAATATGATGGGGCACCTCATTTGCTTCCGCCTTTGAAGGCTTAGGGTATTATGCCAGTGTGGCATTTCCGAGCCATACACTTTCACCAAAACTTTAGTTTTTTTGCTTTAAGTATTTATTGGACTGCAAAGTTTCTTTTTAAACTGTTAATGTGAAGAACGCCGCTCTGTTGGGGACTTGATGCATCTCATCACTGCACTCCAGCATTTGCAACATTACACTGATGTGCCCAAGGGCGCTTCCCATTGTGTTTTTCCTTCCTCCAGAATGTCTCAGGCACCACCAGGTGAATTCTGATTGAACTTGGGAGACGAGTAAACCTCACTGCGCTTCCTTCTGGCATTTACAAACGTACTCTAATTGGCCCAAGTGGTGCACCACATTGTTCATTTGTCCATGTGTCACATGCAATATTGCAGGCACGCCTCATTGGTTTGTTCACAGGCTGAGGGACGATGCAGCTCGCTGCTGCGGTCCAACATTTCCAGTTTCACCGAGAAAGGACTGCATTGTTTATGGGGGACAAGACGTTTACTCTTGTCTTGTTCAATTTAATCTGTTTTGAGGCTGTAAAATGTATGCAATCCGTTTTGTAAAGTTACTTGTAGATTGGTTCATGGTGGGTTAAAAAGCTGCAAAAGGCTGACTTGATTTTCCATCCACACGTTGGACTCTTTTCCAAGTATTATTCGAACTGATATGAGAAATTTACTTTACATAGTCAAATAAATTAGATGGTATGTTCAAAGCCTTTTTTCCAGATCAGTGATGTGGAGGTTCAGCTCATAGCAGCCAGCCAGGACTGAACACTGAGCCACAGAGCATTATGGGTTTATACTGCAGCATGGTACTATATACACTAGCTGTAAGAAAGGCTGAGTGAGCAAATTGGTTTATTTCTGGACTTTTCTTCCTCTTGTTTAATGACACAAACTTGAACACTGTGATCTTAAAATTGTAATACTGCAAAAGGATTTTTGCTGAGTCGAACCATAAGTCAGCATGAGTGACAATAAATACTGTATCAATAAGGTCTGTCCTAAAATACTGAAACCTGATTTGCATACATCCCAGATAATGAAAATGCCATACAAGTACTGTTGAATGTAAATATTTTATGAAGAAAAATGCCAACAGCACTAAATAACCTGGTGAGTTAGTTGTTAAGGCAGTGGTTCCCAACCTGTTCTCAAGGGACCCCTATTTACCGTTGTATATACTGAGGGTCCCCTCCCCACCCCCACCCCACCCCACTCACATACAATTACAAAAAAGGTGGGGGGAAAAAACTCCATGGGTTGACCCACCATCTCAGGGTGTTTAGTTTGCAGGGTTTCATACTTTCCTTTGCCAATTTGTGCCTCCAAATGAAACATTCACTTCTAATTTTGTACATTGCCTCTATGAAGCCAAACTCAATATAACCGTGTTGGTAATACCTCTTTTTTTCTTGTTGAGAAATTCAGCATTCTCTTCCCTGACGCTTGGGCCATTTTTGCATCAACCCCCCCCCTTTTTTTCCACTATGTACTAGCTAGTTTAGCTAGTTTAGCTGGCTTGCTCTGCTGGTTTAGCTTCGTGAATACCTCTGGTGTTCACGTGCGCCCATATCAATCAATCAATCAAGTTGCATCCTCGCGAGATTTTTTTCCTCATGTTTATGTCTTCATTATTTTTCTAAATAAATAAAGATATAAACCTCTAAAATAACCCTTAAATGTTGTCGTCTTCTTCAGAGAAATAAATTAAATGCTGAGACGTATGTATTTTATACATAGAAAAATTCTTACACCCTTAAATTCCAGTAGGCTTCGCGACCCCCCCCCCGTGGAGTTTGGCGACCCCTAGTGGGAGTTGGGACCCCCGGGTTGGGAAAATCTCACCTTTTTGAACCAAAGTCCTTCACAATGATATAGCAAAAGCAGCCAGCAATAAAATCAATAACAAGTTGAAGAATAATGAGACACACTAAAACCATAAAATCGCAATATGAAGCATAAAACATCAAATAGAAAAGACCGGAGGGCCCTAAGCCATTTCTTTTTTCTTTAATGGCAATATATTTCAAAATCAAACACTGACTTTGCCTAACTTTTATCCAGCACATTTACACGTATGAAGACATTAGCAAATCCATTCCAGACTTGGCAGTTTTAAAATATTTTGTCTTTATTAGACCTCTGATGACCCTGTGATGGCCTGGCGGCCTGTCCAGGGTGTCTCCCCGCCTGCCGCCCAATGACTGCTGGGATAGGCTCCAGCATCCCCGTGACCCTGAGAGCAGGATAGGCAGTTTGGATAATGGATGGATGGATATTTTAAAATCAAATGGAAGTCTGTTCCATAATTTGGAGGCTACGGCAGCAAAAGCACAATCCTGTGTAAAACCCACAAGTTTTTTTTGGTTTGCGAAGGCCTTCATGATAAAGGGCTAAGTAGGCCGCCTGGTGCCTGCCGACAAAGGAGATTGTGAGGACTGATTCAATAAAACAGGAATACAACATTTTCATAAATGTGTTGTCAACATTAAATCTTCGAACCTAATAATACAAGTTAATGTGCTAATTGGTTAATCGATCTCTTGAGTTATATTTTTAGTTAACCAACATCACAGAAAAGTAAGCTGACACATAAGAAAAGCTGGGGTAGACAACTTTGGAGAAATCAGAAAGAGTAAGCGAGAGTTTGGGTAACACTTTATAACAACTACACAAAAGAAGCATTAGTTAAGTATTAGTAAAACTGAATTCATCATTTGTATAGCATTTGTAAAGTATTTGTAAAGTATTTGTAAAGCATTTGTCAAGCATTTGTCAAGCATGACTAAAGTAAATCTATTAACACTAACCCAATGGGTGTTAGTAGATGTTTTATAAATACTTATTAATATTGCAATTCATGATGAATTCATGCACAAATCTACATCTAAATAGTTTGTTAATCATGTACTTAACACTTTTTAAAGGATCACAAGATCCTTTAGACTTCTGTGAGTCTCAGGGTACTGCTGGCCTTTCAGTGTCATGTGTAAATGCTTTGTAAGGCATCGATAGTCCTCACTTTAGATGAGGTCATACAAAATACTTAACAGCTAGTAACCACCTGAATTAATCATGAATGGCAGTATTAATAAGTATTTATAAAACGTCTATTAACACACTAATCATTGGTGCATGTCTTGCTTTACAAATGCTTTACAAATGATGAATTCAGTAGTTACTAATACTTAACTAATGCTTCATTTGTGTGGTCATAAAGTGTTACCAGATTTTTGAAAGTATCCAACCGAAAAAAAAAAATCCCATCCCCTCCCTTCAGGCCTCCCTCCAAAGCCACAACCCCAAAACACATGAACCTGCACTGCCTGACTGCTGCTGGAGGACACCCCTCTCCCCAATCCACGAGAGAGGGTTGGGGAGAGGGGTGCAGAGCACTGTTTTCATCACTAACCATATCCACCTACCTCATGCGTCACTCACAGGTAAGAAAACACCTAACATCACCATAATGACGTTAAACAAGGAACATGGCTATACTCACAGCTGTCAAGCTAGCACGTTAGTACTGGGAAATTTGACTGAAAATGGACTTACTCTGGTCACGGGCACAGGTAGTGCACAGGCAGACGGGTCAGTATGTAGACAGGCAGGTAGGCCTGTCCAATCATTTCATGCGGACCGAAATGAAATGATTGGACAGGCTTATTACAAGCCTGTGACAGCCACAGATACCGGATTTGTTTTTCTTTTTATTTGTCAGAGCATTTTATTTATTGCCACCACAACAATTTATTTTCTCAAACTGATCAACTGATTTTAAGCTGATACTGGTGATTTGTTACCAGTAAGAATACTACCTCATCACAGTGTTTTATTGGGAGAGAGACTCTTTCAAATCACAAATCCCATGCCAGTGAAGCCTGCTTATGGAAGCTTGATAGCTCAAAGGGCAATTTATGAGGCAACAATTTCATTTCAGACTTCTTAAAGATGTTGCTGGTGAAATATTTTTATGAGCCAACGTTTTTCTTCAGCTAATTTGACTTTAAAGGTTATATTAATGTTAGCAAAATCAATAATTCAGACATCTCTGTGCTTTTTTTTTTTCAAGCATAAAAGGCTTATGTTTCCAGAAGAACTCAAAGAAACATGTACATGTGGAATGGATTCGGCAATTACTCCAAGGACAAGGCCGGCTAAGCTAGCCAAAGGCTGTGATAAGCCTTTGGGTTTTGAACAAATCTCTCTTCCAGTAATAGAAAGGTCCCTTTGTAGCCATTTATTTAATATTATATTAGCTGAACTGTTGCGGTTCAGCCCCCTGCTCGGCCCTCTAGCTCCACCGTGAGGTCACGAAGAACATCTCCATCACCTGTCTCTCAAACGCCAGGCACGTCTGCGCATGCTCATAGAGCATCCGCCACACCTGTGGATGGTCAGCTCATCACCAATCTACAAGACCCCAGCCAACCCATTGGGTCGCCGCCGGAACGTGCCTAAGCGACAGTCGGTGACGTTGTCTAGCCTACCTAGTTTACTCGTGCCTTCTAGTCAAGTGGTCGACCCAAGCTTGCCTTCGTGTCTTCTGGTGCCCTGTTTAATCCAGTTTTCCCCGTCTCCTCAAGAACCCCTGGAGCTCTGCCCTCTCCCGCGGACCCCAACCTCTCACTTGGAACTCCCGGCTTTTGGATTTGGACCTCTAAAGGTCTCTCTCTGAGCGGAAGTGAGCGTTTATCTATCCTTTTTGCTATTTTCACCTTGCAAATATTGCACATAGTGTGTTTTGTAGGGATACTGGTTTGGTTTGTGTGTATATAAGGGGGTTTCGAGAGGTTTTGTCTGTGTGCGTGTTTGCGGCCGACTGGTCGGCGTGCTGAACGCCGGTATGGGGTTTACCAAACTCACCAGGGAACGTGGGCTTAAAGTGTCGCCTGGTTTCCCGTGTTGGGTGGAGGACTGCGCTTTGGCAGTGGGGGAGGTTGTGGTTCACAGCAGCGTTAAATCCGCTGCTAGGATGAACGGCGCTGTGGGGATTTTTGTCGACGCTGTATGTAGCCAGAGCACACCAGGTGGTTGAAGCCCGCGTTGTTGTTAATGGCAGTTTGGTGTCGGCGTCGCCGCTCACCACGCTGTCGACTAGAGTCACCGATTCAAACATGCCGCCGTTCATCTCCGATGAGTTTTTGACAAGAGAGCTATGGAGGTATGGGAAAGTAGTTTCGTCCATCAGGAAACTGTCGCCTGGCTGCAAATCGCCGCTGGTGCGACATGTAGTCTCACACAGACGACAGGTTCAAATTATCCTGAACAAGAAAGACCAAGACTTGGATGTAGCTCTTAGGGTGAAGGTGGAGGATTTTGATTATGTCATCTTTGTAAGCTCTGGGACCTTGAAGTGTTTTGGCTGTGGAGGGGAGGGTCATTTGGTTCGGGCCTGCCCTGAGAAACACTCCTCTGAGGGCAAAGCGCAGCGTGAAGGAGAGGGAGGAAATAAACAGGGTGAGACCAGGCAGAACAGGGGAGAGACAGCAGGAAAGGGACAGGGTGAGACCCGGCAGAACAGTGGAGAGAGAGCAGGAAAGGGACAGGGTGAGACCAGGCAGAACAGTGGCGAGACAGCAGGAAAGTGACAGGGTGAGACTAGGCAGAACAGTGGAGAGACAGCAGGAAAGGGACAGGGTGAGACCAGGCAGAACAGTGGAGCGACAGCAGGAAAGGGACAGGGTGAGACCAGGCAGAACAGTGGAGCGACAGCAGGAAAGGGACAGGGTGAGACCAGGCAGAACAGTGGAGAGACAGCAGGAAAGTGACAGGGTGAGACTAGGCAGAACAGTGGAGAGACAGCAGGAAAGGGACAGGGTGAGACTAGGCAGAACAGTGGAGAGACAGCAAGAAAGGGACAGGGTGAGACCAGGCAGAACAGTGGAGAGACGGCAGAAAAGGGACAGAGTAAAACCAAGCAGAACAGTGAAGAGACAGCAGAGAAGGGACAGAGTGAAATGAGGCAGATCAGTGAAGAGATGGCAGAGAAGGGACAGAGTGAAATGAGGCAGATCAGTGAAGAGATAGCAGAGAAGGGACAGAGTGAAACGAGGCAGATCAGTGAAGAGACAGCAGAGAAGGGACAGAGTGAAACGAGGCAGATCAGTGAAGAGACAGCAGAGAAGGGACAGTGAAATGAGGCAGAGTAGCGAAGAGACAGCAGAGAAGGGACAGAGTGAAACGAGGCAGATCAGTGAAGAGACAGCAGAAAAGGGACAGAGTAAAACCAGGCAGAACAGTGAAGAGACAGCAGAGAAGGGACAGAGTAAAACCAGGCAGAACAGCGAAGAGACAGCAGAGAAGGGACAGAGTCCAGACCACATGGACAAAACGGAACCACCCAAACAGAGTGGAAAGTCTACAAAGGAAAACGTCAATGTTGAGAAGGAATCACGAAGTGAGCAGGCAGTGGCATGGAACACTACGGGTGGAGTAGCAGAAGGTGTAGTGTTGAGCAACAATGAGGATTTGGTGGAGGACGACAAAGTCTGTAGTTCTCCTGCACTAAAGAGAAAGCAGTTGGCTAAAACGAGTGGCTCTCAAGCCAAAAGCGGAGCATTGATAAGGAAGGGAAGTGGGCAGTATGAGGAACAACTGTCTGAGGTTGAGTTGGGTATGGAGGAAGCGGAGGAGGACGACGGGGATTGTGGTATAGACAGTCGGGTGCCTGTATTAAAGGAAAAACAGCACGAGGTACAAATGTCGGGAGATGAGTCTAAGGAGGACGGTGGTGGTGTAGACAACCAGCCTCACACTTCCTCCCAGTTGTCAGGGGCGACGAATCAAGAATACTATGATGCCTGCCGGATCAAGAATTTCTTGCAAAAAAACAAAAAATTTGAGGAATGTCAAAATTGAGTTTTTTTTTTTGCCGACAAAGAATTGTTTATGCACTCTGTTCAATCTCAGATGAGGAAGAAAGAAGAATGGGGCTACACTGAGCAGGAGGTGTACAGGTTGAGGAAAATGGTTCAGAAGCTCAAACAGGAATAACCGCATGGAGAGTCAGAAGCAGTATAAGACGAGTCATTTCCCGTTCTGCTCAATGTTGTTCTTTTATCATGTGTTGTTTTTTTCTTTCATCAGTCTCGATGGCCAACTTCAGTGTCTCAACACTTAACCTGAATGGAGCAAGAGATGTGAGAAAGAGAGCATGTCTCTTCGAATTTGCAAAACTAAAGCTCACTGACGTCATGTTTGTCCAGGAAACACACAGTGATATAATGAATGCCACTGACTGGAAGGAGGAGTGGGATGGTGATGTTGTCCTAAGCCACTTGAGTAAATGTATTGGAGGAGTGGCTCTCCTCTTTTCTAAAAACTCTTTACCACAATCTTATGTGGTTGAGGAAATAGTGGAGGGTAGATTGATGGTAGTTGGAGCCAAATATGAGTCCTTCACTTTGGTGTTTGTAAATGTGTTTGCTTCGAATGCAGGGCCTGACAGAGTTCAGTTTTTAACTGACCTCAGTGCAGTTTTAAGTCAGTGTGAACCTGAAGAGTTTCGGTTTCTGGGAGGGGATTTTAACTGCACAGAAAATGACAACATGGACAGGAATCATATTGAACCCCATGCTGCCTCCAGATGTGCAACCAAGCAGTTGATAGTAACTCATAGTTTGGTTGATGTGTGGAGAGAGATGCATGAGGATGTCAGGCAGTACACCTGGGTTCATAGTAGAGAAGCATCTCTTACTATGGCACGGCTGGATCGTTTCTATTCTTTTAGGCATAATTTCAGTATCTTTAAAGAATGCAGGATTATGCCCGTAGGTTTTTCAGATCATTCAACGGTGACATGCAATGTCTTCATTGCAAACATAAAGCAAAAGTCTGCTTATTGGCATTTTAACACTGCTCTGCTACTAGATGCACGCTTTAAAGAAACCTTTAAATTTGTTTGGGATATTTTCAAAACTAGGAAGGGGGAGTTTACATCTTTGAAACAGTGATGGGATTATGGGTAAGTGCAGATCAAGCAGCTTTGTCAACAGCACACTCTCAATGTCTCTCGTAACATTACCAGATCTGAGGGATCTAGAGACTGAAATAGTGGAGCTGCAGACTTCCGCAGGGTCCAAAGGAAACCGAGGCTGTGTTGAAGACCTCGTCCAAAAAAGCTTTGCTGGCTGACTTGCTAGGTGTTAAGGCACAGGGGGCATTGGTCCGGTCTCGTTTTCAGAGTGCCGCCTTGATGGACTCGCCTTCAAAGTTTTTCTTCAGCTTGGAGAAGAAGAATGGACAAAGCAGGTTCATTCACGCCCAAAAGTCATCAACAGGGCACCTGCTGACTACGGCCAATGAGATCCAGAAGAGAGCTGTAGATTTTTACTCTCTTCTGTACAGCAGCGAGTACACTGAAAATGAAGGGGCATTTGACTCCTTCTGCAGTGGGCTGCCCAGAATTTCAGAGGAGATGACGAGGAGTTGGCGGGTCCTCTGACTGCAGAGGAGCTGTCTACAGCATTGCAGAGCATGCAGGGGGGGGGAGGCCCCTGGGATTGATGGACTCCCGCCGGAATTCTACAAAGCTTTTTGGTCCGAGCTGTGTGATGGCATCATTGAGGTCTTCACTGAATGTTTTAATGACTCCTTCTTGCCCCAGAGCTGCAGGAGAGCTGTTCTGACATTGTTGCCAAAAAAAGGCGACATGCAAGATATGAAGAAGTGGCGCCCGGTCTCTCTTCTGTGTGCAGACTACAAACTGCTCTCCAGAGTCCTGTCCAACAGACTGAAGCAGGTGATAGACCAAGTCATCCATCAGCCCCAAACCTACTGTGTGCCCGGGAGGTCCATTGTTGACAATGTCACTAATTCGGGATGTTTTGGAAGTCTCTGGTCCATTGGGCATTGGTGCTGGTATGGTTTCCTTGGATCAGGAAAAGGCATTTGACCGGGTTGAGCACCAATACCTTTGGAAGGTGTTAGAAAGGTTTGGCTTCAGCCCTGGACTTGTTGCCAAGATTAAGGTTTTGTACAAAGATATTGAGAGTGTACTGAAAATTAATGGTGTTTTGTGTAAACCTTTCAAAGTATGTAGAGGTATAAGACAAGGCTGCGCACTGTCAGGAATGCTCTATACATTTTCGATTGAACCGTTATTACACAATTTTCGCTCTTCTATTGGTGGTCTGTGTTTGCCTGATCTTGGCACAAGAGTTGTCTTATCTGCGTATGCAGATACAGTTATCATCATAAAAAGTCAAGATGATGCTGATCTGATTGAGAAACTTGTGGAAAGGTTTGGGAATCTTTCAGCTGCTAAAGTAAACTGGGCAAAAAGCGAAGCCTTAGCGGTTGGAAAGTGGTCTGCAGGTCTCCCTCAGCTGCCAGAGGGGCTAAATTGGAAAGGGGGGGTTCAAGTACCTAGGAGTGTTTCTGGATGATGACCAGACGGTTTGGAAAAACTGGGAGGGGGTGGAGGGGAGATTACAGAAGTGGAGATGGCTGTTACCACAGATTTCTTATAGGGGAAGGCTTTTGGTTGTTAATAACTTGGCAGCCTCCACCCTCTGGCACAAGCTAACCGTTCTGGAGCCCCCTGCCGGATTGCTAAAAAAAGTACAGTCCATCTTTGTGAACTTTTTTTGGGATAACCTGCACTGGGTACCACAAAATGTACCATACCTACCAAAAGAGATGGGAGGGCAGGGTTTGGTGCATCTGGAGAGCAGAGCAGCAGCCTTTAGACTACAAATTATGCAGTGCTACCTCACAGGGACTGATGATGTGCTGTGGAGACCTCTCATGAGTGTTATTTTAAAGAAGGTACAGGGTTTGGGTCTAGGCGCATCTGTGTTTCTAACAGACTGTGTTTTTAAGAACATGCGTGACCTGTCACCCTTCTATCAAGGATTGTTTAAAGCTTGGACTCTATTCAAGTGGTGCAGACTAGAGCCTACAGCATCTCTGTTTTGGCTTCTGGAAGAACCCCTAATCCATGGGGCCAGACTGGACGTTCAGGATGACAGCAGGTCTCAACCTGAGACTATGCTCAGCTGGGACTGTTAAGCTGAAGCACATTGTGGATGCTGCAGGCCCAATGCTTCTTGACACAGACGCAACGGCTTCACTGCTGGGCTTGAGGTCAAGCAGACACACCAGAGACATTCTGAATGCATGGCTTAGAAGACTCACCAGGGAGGGACTGGTCATGCTGCATGACCATGCCATTGGAACCGAGGCTCTTGATAATGGAGATCCGTTCCCCGAATTGGGCCTCCAAATAGACCAAACTCGTCTAACAAGACCGTTGCTGGTGCAAAATTTGGCTACTAAAATGGACCTTTATATGTTAGATAGTAAGGTCTTGTACAAATGTTGTGGTGTTGAGAAAACACTGAATGAGAGAAAGGACACTATATGGAGAACAAGGCTAAAAGTGGCAGATGATCGTAAACCAGTGTGGAGGGTGCTGTATAAAGCCCTGCTGAACAAAAGGTCAGGTGACTTGCAGTGGAGGATCCTTCAGGGAGTGCTGGCAGTCAACAGTTTCATCTCTAAGATTAACCCAACTGTTTCTGTTAGTGTCCTTTCTGTCAGTCGCCAGAGACAATTTGTCATTGTTTCATGGAATGTGAAAGGCTTCAGGTGCTCTTTGAAGCTCTACAGATCATATTCTCACGCTGTGGTGAATGATGAAATGAAACTGTTTTTATCTTTGGTGCTGGGTACAAGAGGAAGGATGGGGAAAAGTGGCAGCTGCTAAATTTTGTAGTGGGGCAAGCTAAGTTTGCGATTTATAGGAGCAGGAAAAGCCTGATTTAACAATGGTTCGGAGGGAGATTTGTTCGTTGCAAGGGTGAAGGCGAGAGTCCGAGTGGACTTCAGCTTCTTCACCTTAATGAACAACTTGGATGAATTTATTTCGCGGTGGTGTTTCAATAAAGCCATTTGTTCAGTCATTGAGAGGCAACTAGTATTTCATTCTGTTTTTGCATATTTCTTTTCACCCTTCGGGAGTATGAGACTTGGACCACTGTCCCAAAAAAAGAAAGGAAGACTTTTCTGGATGTGTTAATGTGAAGGAGTTGCTCGTGTTGATGTTGTGAAATGGATATCTTTCTTGTTTTGTTTTTTGTTTTATGTAAATTAGAGAGCTTTTAAAATTCAAATTTTCTCTCTCTCTGTTATGGATTACGAACCCTGGAAAACCACACTCGGACTACTCTTGGATCAAGGACCATGGACACCCTTGCCGGCACGCACATGTCATACATTGGACACGCCATTTACATACCGCACCACATGTATAGAGTAAATATTTACACATAGCTGAGACACACAACCCGCTGGTCATCACACATAGTTTAGACATACATCCCACGAACAACACACCATACACAATACACTTTATTCTTGTTTTTCCTTGTTTAATTTTGTTAATAAATCCACCCTCCCGGCAGCTAACGATTCCGCTGCCTCTGAACTGCCTCTTGGTTCCGCTCCGGCCGTTGCCATGACATTAACAATACTAAGGTTGAGTTTGTGGATATATGTATGCATATAGATAGACAGACAGATAGATGGATATGATGGGACTGGGATTTTCAACGAAATAAGGCCGATGAGAGGCCTCTGCATGCAGGTTGACTTTAGGGCCAGTCCCCACCTGGAGCTCACGGAGGGGGATAAAAGTTTAAAATACGCCGGATATGAGGAGGGCAGACTGGCCAGAGAGCACCCCAGGGACCGGCCCAGCCGACCCTTCTCCCTTTATGTACTGAAATGAGAGATGGAACCTGGCTAACCTGTGCCTACGATAACCAAGCCATGTTAGTGGGCAGAGCCGGCCCAAGGCATAAGTGAACTAAGTGGTCGCCTAGGGCCCCCTGCTGGCGCGGGGGCCCCCAAGAGCGCTTCAAATGACAAACACGACAGGTTGACAAATATATATATATATATATACATGTGTGTGTGTGATATGTATCGGTAGTAATCACCAAAAAACACAAAATATTTTGATATGTTAACAGACTGACAAATTCACGCTACTGGTTTAATCATTTGCACAGTTCAAAAACAATTAAAATAGTTAACTTGTTCAGTAAATGCACTGTCTGCTGGTTTATTTTAAGACTTTCCAGCACAGTAAGTCCATCCATATCCATCCGTTATCCAAACCGCTTATGCTGGTCTCATGGTCGTGGGGATGCTGGAGCCTATCCCAGCAGTCATTGGGCGGCAGGTGCGGAGACACCCTGGACAGACCACCAGACTATCGCAGGCCTAAATAGTGTGTGAGAGAGTGTAGCTGAGAACTATGGCCTACACACCCCCTCTTAAGGCCGCGTAGGTCTTAATTCATAATACATGGCCTTTCATCAGGCAGTGTAGGCCATGACCAGGTATCTCATTATGTGAAAATAATTACAACTTTATAGACAATTCCAACAAGCTTACACATCAGGTACATTCTGAAAGACTGTCGTGCTAACAGTATAAATATGATTCATTTTTCTGAAGATGACATAATAGCCGCTGAAGGCCACTTGATAGCTTAATGCTTAACACAGCAAGTCGTTCCTTGGTTCAGTCCCGGCCCTTCTGTGTGTAATTTGGTTTGTGTGTGTGTGTGTGTGTGTGTGTGTGTGTGTGTGTGTGTGTGTGTGTGTGTGTGTGTGTGTGTGTGTGTGTGTGTGTGTGTGTGTGTGTGTGTGTGTGTGTGTGTGTGTGTGTGTGTGTGTGTGTGTGTACTGCTATGTCACATTTGGCTTTCTGTCCTGCACCAAGTGATTGTTATGATAGAATCCAGACCCCTGCACTCCTCAACAAGATCCCACATTTAGCCAGGGGCTGCTTTGTTAAATGACAAAAGTTAGAAAAAAAACTCCTAAAACTTCTAAAGTCACATTTCCTTCTCAAGTGGAAAAAAGGGATGTGCAGCCGGTCATACAACAGTTTAGATTCGGTAACTCGTGGCCGTTGAAGCAGACACCTAGTGGATGTCTACTAACGGGGACGATGAAGTCGTCTGTTGGCCTTTACTGCAGTTATGTCAAGACACCGTCTCCTGAAAGAACAAGTATGAGCGGGGTGGTAGTCGGTTACGGTGTGCGTAGACAATGCACTTTCTACGATGTCCAACAAAACATGCTCGATGAATTGCAGGTAACCAGTCATGAGTGGCGAGGTGGGACAGACCGGCTACCAAGGCCGCCATGTCCAAGGCTTTCAGTCGAGGCCACGAGGCCATTCTTACTTTTATTAGCAGCAACCAGCCAAGGGAGCCAAAGAGCTGCGCTGACAAGCTTTATGCTCAATGTAATTTATGCTTTTACTTTTTTATTGGGTTTTGCAAAAAATATACAATTGTGTCATCAGAGCATTTACAGAAAGTAGAAAAGTATATATTCCCTCTATAAAGAGACATTGTAAAAAAGAAGTGACAATTGACTTATTGGTAAACCCCATAGCAACTTACAGAAACTAAGGAAACAAACAAACAAACATACCATAACTATAAAAAAACAAATAAATTAAAACAATAAAAAAGATCAGTCAGTTAATAATAAACTGTGTCAATAACAGAGACTAAGTCAGCGCAGTTGCATATCACCCACGTCACAAAAAAAATTGAATTTTATCTTAACTTATGGTTACATTAGGCTTTGTTTATATATATATATATATATATATATATATATATATATATATATAGTATACAGTATAGTTCATCTTATTTTTCTTATTCCCTTCATTCAATGCATTTAGTTCTTTTTAAATTTGGAAAGGATTTGAAATGATATCCACAGCTTATCCATTTAAACTGAAACCATCATCTAAATGTGTTTTATTCTTCATCACATTGCTATTTCTTCTTTTGTAAAGACACATGTAATATAATATTATATATATGTATGTATGTGTGTACTTAATATTCTACATGCTAGAAAATATTTCAGATGAACGTTTTAATCACTTGTGAGTTAATGTGAAAAGCTGTTTTCCCTCTGGGACAATACTGTGCCCCAGTTACATGCAAGGCATCGCTTACAATCCGAGCACAGATGTGAACATGACGGCTTCCCAAAAGAGGGTGAGTCGGTGGATGGCAGACTACGGCGTTACCCGAGTAACTACTTTGTTCATCCCCGTGCATGGGGGAAATTCCTTCTCTGCATTGAACCCATCCTAGCTGTGCAGGTAGGGGCAGTGGGCAGCCGCCGTGCAGCGCCCGGGGACCAGCTCCAGTTCCTCTTGCCATTGCCTTGCTCAGGGGCACAGACAGGAGTATTAACACTAACATGCATGTCTTTTTGATGGTGGGAGGAAACCGGAGCGCCCAGAAAATACTTTTTCACCAAGTACACAATGCTTTAAAGATAATACAAATGGCAGTAGATTCATTTTTCCAGTGTCCTGGTCGTTAGTTGTGTCTCATGGTGCTTTACAGAAGCAGGTGACGATGTCCTTGGTTTAGGGAGTGGTGGAGGTAAGTGATAAAATCATTGTTTATTACCATCTGCATTATTTTTGTGCTGGGATGTTTGAAGAGGATTCCATTTTAGTTTTGGACTCATTTTGGGGTATTTGTGTATATGCATGAGTCAGGGGTGTTTGTTGTTTCATTCATACGAGGGTCTGAGCTCTCACACCGGCCTTTAATAATCAGGCTCAGAGTGAATTTCATGGTTACAGTGGTTGGCTTTTAGGTCGTATGATACCTCCTATTATTGATCATTTAAAATGACTCTGAGCATGAACAACAGGGGGTGTTATCCTGAAGGGATTTACCCAATACAGGTCATTTGGACCCACCACCCGCGGGGATGAGCATTGGGGTAGGGTGCAACGCAGGCCGGGTGGCAGGCAAAGGCGGGGACCGGGGCATGCCGACTTCTGGCATCGCAGACTGGTGCAGGAGGACCAACTGTGAGGAGACCCCGGGGTAGACCCAGAACTCGCTGGAGGGACTACATGTCCATTCTGGCCTGGGAACGCCTTGGGATCCCCCAGAACTCGCTGGAGGGACTACATGTCCATTCTGGCCTGGGAAAGCCTTGGGATCCCCCAGAAGGAGCTGGAGGGACTACATGTCCATTCTGGCCTGGGAAAGCCTTGGGATCCCCCAGAAGGAGCTGGAGGGACTACATGTCCATTCTGGCCTGGGAAAGCCTTGGGATCCCCCAGAAGGAGCTGGAGGGACTACATGTCCATTCTGGCCTGGGAAAACCTTGGGATCCCCCAGAAGGAGCTGGAGGGACTACATGTCCATCTGGCCTGGGAAAGCCTTGGGATCCCCCAGAAGGAGCTGGAGGGCGTTGCTGGGGAGAGGGACGTCTGGAGTGCCCTACTTAGCTTCCTACCACCATGACCCGACCCCAGAGAAGCGGCTGATGATGATGAGAGAATGAGAGGTCATGTTTAGTTTGAACTTCCACAGGCACATGGCTCTTCATGGCACATCCGGTACTACGGCTTTTCACGACGCTTGAGCCTTTGAGTTGGAGCAAACGAACAACATCCATTTTCATCTCCAACAAATTAACTGCTTAATTGCAAGTGAAATGGATGTTTGGCTGAGTGGGTTTTCAGACCCTAGCAGCAAAACAGCAGGATGCTGTGTGCTGATGGCTCTGTCGGTGGTTTCAGCGGAGATGGATGCTGGGATGCTATCGGTCCTGCGGTCCACCCGCCCTGCTGTCTCCATCACCGCTGACAGGATGGAGCCCAGCAGAGAAGTGACAAGAAAACTCCAAGGTGCCTCCGTTTTAAAACACCCTTTCATTTCATTTCATTCCTCAACTTCACCTATCTAATACACGTGTCATCCCACTAGTACACTTCACTTAGTGTACTAGTGGGCGTACTTGGTTTCACATTTTAGGAAGCGCTCTCGATTAAAATGGTCGAAATTCGGCATTTTGCTGTCCGTTGAAAGCCTGACGGATCTCCCTCACATAGAAACCGTTGCTAAGGTAGGATTGGACAAGAACCGCTCTGGGGCGGTGCTTTGCGAAAGGTCAGTTGTATAGCAAATAATTACAAATAAATTATTGTTATTATTTTTAATAATAGTGAATGATCTTTGTTTTATGCTTACTTTTTTGTGTTTTGGATTTTCTTTCTTTTTTTTGGTCAGATTTTGGTGTGTTTATATCATGACTCATTTTCATAAAACATTTAAAATATATTAAAAAAAAACAAATCTGCCCAACAGTCTGCCTATCTCTGGCTGTTTCTCTATCCAGTCTGCAGCGTTGGTGGAAAAGACTGAGATGTTACAGAAGATCAAATCTGCGTGGCATCCCATGGCGAGCGGAGCGGGGGGGGGGGTGTAGGACCAGCAGGTGGAGGAGAAGCGGAACTCGAAAGATCTGATTTCCTGCGCGTGATGCAGGTAGGATGGCCGTGTACACCGTCACACTACACTGATTGTGTAGTTGTATAAATTACACCACTGAATGTTTAGCAGGCTCTGGTTAAAGAGGAAGTTGTAAAATTGTAAAAATGCTGTGGAAACACATTTTAGTGTCAACAAGCACACACGCGCAGACACACATACACACACACTATTGTGGTGTACAAACCCGCAAAGATCTGAAGTGAGACCGATGCTCGATTGTGTGGACGACTACACTGCGGCGCTCAGGTTCTTCCACGGCCTTCTGAAAGGCAGGAGCAGGCTGCTGACGGTGCAGGAAGCAGGCGTGTGTATGCACAGTAAAAACACTATGACAGTAGTGTAGACTGCATTGTCTACATTCATCAACAGCCGTTTCCAACAGTTAACCGCTGTAAGCTTTAGAAATATGTGTGGATACAGTTCTGTCATATGTTACCACACTGTTTTGAACTGTAGCATTTGTGTCAAAGGTCAATGTTGTTAACATTGTTATGTCTGATCCAGTGCCTCCACCCCGTACCGTTCATAGATAGATAGATAGATGGATAGATAGATAGATAGATAGATAGATAGATAGATAGATAGATAGATAGATGGATGGATAGATAGGTAGGCAGGCAGGCAGGCAGGCAGGCAGGCAGGCAGGCAGGCAGACAGACAGACAGACAGATAGATAGATAGGCAGACAGACAGAGACAGACAGACAGACAGGTAGATAGATAGATAGATAGATAGATAGATAGATAGATAGATAGGCAGACAGACAGACAGATAGATAGATAGATAGATTCTTATGTAACTTTGTTACTTACTTGCTTATATAGTACATACATACTTACTCGTTTATGTTTATGTTTACATTTATTTATCGGGATCCCCATTAGCTGTGCCCTAAAGCACCGCTAGTCTTACTGGGGTCCACATAAAAACAATACATTTAATATATACATACATTTAATGCATACATTTAAAAACAAGACAAGGAAAACAATAGCAAAACAAACAAAAATAGCCAAAACCTACATTAAACTTTACAGTACACATAAGTCATCATCCAACAGCAAAGAAATGTACATAAATCATTCCAATGTGCAAACTGTTGAGACCATCCAGGCTGTACAATTTAGTTAAAATCAAACCTTACCGCGTCCTGTATGTGTGTGTGTGTGTGTGTGTGTGTATGACCATGTATTTTGCATCCTACAAATATAACATTCCAAGGTGTTTATTTATCTGCGGTTTAAACATTGATCTCTGTGTGAGTTTAGTCGTTGGCGGCGGTAAGGAATTCCATGCTTTCATTGATCTGTATTCTACCGGACGCTTCAGAAAACCAGTGTTTGGCTTAGCAAGTGAAAACCGGCCTTCTGTTGCCTGTCTATTGGCATATGTAAATGATTCTGAATTGTGTTTTAACTGATCGTACTGATATAATGGAGTTTTGTATTGTAAAACCTTCCATATTGAAGAGAGAAGTGCAGCGTTCATTCTGTCCTCAACTTTTAACCACTGTAGACAGAAGCACATGCTGTTGATGTTCGTATTGTATGGACATTGGAGAGCAAGGCGTGCCGCCTTGTTCTGTACCAACTGGAGTTTGCATAAATCCTTTTTCATGGCATTCGCCCATATTATTTGGCAATAATCAAGCTGTGAGAGAAAAATAGTATTTATTACCATTTTAGTCAATTCTGGTGTAAGGTATTTGCTGCATTGCCTTACCCCTGCCAGTGCCGTACCCATTCTGTTTACAACAGTGTCCGTGTGTTTTGACCAGGACAGCTTATTGTCGAGAATGATGCCCAGGAGCTCAGCTTCCTTTACTTGTTGGATTGGTGTTTAATTCATAAAGAGTTTTAGCTCTGGCTCTTTCCTAAGAGAATGATTTGAACCAAACATAATGCTTTGCGTTTTAATTGCATTAAGTATCAGTTTGTTTTCAACGACCCATTTCCCAATTATATCTAGCTCCCCATTCAAGATGACTAACTTATGTACGTAAATAAGTAAGTAAGTTAGTAAATAAACTTGCTTATTTACTAACTTACTTACTTATGTACGTACTTACTTATGTACTTAATTGCTTACTTACATGCTTACTTGTATACTTGCTAACTTAATTACTTGCTTACTTAGGTACGTACTTACTTGATACTTACATATACTTATGCTGCGTTCTATTCAAAGTCGGAAGTGGGAATTTCCCAGGTGAACTTTCCAGTGGGTGGCGCAGTGGTTAGTGCGGTCACCTCACAGCAAGAAGGTCCTGGGTTCGAGCCAACCTTGGCGGTCGTCCCGGGTCGTCCTCTGTGTGGAGTTTGCATGTTCTCCCCGTGTCTGCGTGGGTTTCCTCCCACAGTCCAAAGACATGTAAGTCAGGTGAATCGGCCACACTAAATTGTCCACAGGGGGGCCCTGTAATGGCCTGGCAGCCTGTCAGCCTGTCCTGGGTGTCTCCCCACCTGCCACCCAATGACTGCTGGGATAGGCTCCAGCATCCCCGCGACCCTGGGAGCAGGATAAGCGGTTTGGATAATGGATGGAAGGAACTTTCCAATATGCGACCTCCAAGCGTTCCAGGTGCACGACGCCAAACGTAAACAACAAAAAGCATGGCTGGGCGTGACAAACTGGTGATTTTGTCGCAGGTGCACAGACGATTGAACTGTCAGCAGTCCAGCCTACTTGCATGTGTAACCTACAAAAAGACTCGCTGGCCGGTCGCCAGAGGGTTGCCCCCCTTTCCTCGAGCGGTTAGCGTCGCGATGTTGCGTCGTTGTGTAGTACAACCAAGCGGATCGAATCCCGCAGCGGGCGGAAAATATGCTCGGTTACATTGGTTGTGTCAGGAAGGGCAGCCAACGTAAAATTCGCCAAATCATTATGCGGATTGACAAAAACATACCGGATCGGTCGAGGCTCCACGCCGGATCGGTCGAGGCCCGGGTTAACAACGGCCACCATCGGTCCTGTGCCCTCACAGGGTACCGCTGAGCAAGGAAGCAAGCTGAAAGAAGAAGAAGACATTGGTGGCAGCGGCGGGATCCGGAAGTGTCCCGAGGCGTGCAGCTCCTCAGAAGTCTCTTCACAAAAAGACGACAAAAAGATTCACTGGCCGATGACCAGAAAATCAGTTCCCTTTAGCCGCGCAGTTAGCGACGTCGCCCTGTGGTGCAGTACAACCCTGTATCGAATCCCACAGAGGCCGGGTCAGTAATCTCGGTTACACATGAAACAGGAGGAAAAACGACGCATGAGGTAACAGACGCCATTATACATTTTTTTACGGCACTTTTATACTTGGAAACGGATCTAAAGTTTCCGTTCACCAATACATATTGTAACGTGGGTGGATAAGTAGACACGCTGGTGAGTCTGACCCTTTAGTCGAGCGGTTAGCGACGTCTCCTGCGGTGCGGGCGATACGGGTTCGCTTCCCGGCCGCGGCAGTTCCTGTGGTTGCGTCGTCCCCCCAATTCGCTACAATATACAGTAGTCAACAAATCATACCCCCTTCCCCTATTGACTGAAATCTACGACAGAGGAAATAAATTACATGACATTGAAAACAAAGTAAATGTAAAACGAAGTCAGTAACTGTTGTATATTTCCCAGTGATTACACCTTTTTGTATTTTTAACGTTTTTCCCGAACAACTTTTGTGCAGAGAAGATAACTTTTAAAGACTGTCTAACGTAACCAGCTACCTATATGGTGACATCAGTTTACACGCAGAACAGGTTTTCCTATATGATAGTATGTCTTATTCTAATTAAATGCAGGCAAATATACTTTACGTTGCCTTTTAGTTGATGGTTTACCCTTAACACTGTTCGCCTCCACGGGTGCGGCCATTGTTGTGTGACGTCAGACAGATGCTTCTCCGCCAAGTCGGGGTAGATGGATTTGCCCCGAGTTGACAAGTAGGAACTCCGACTTTGAGTGGCGTTCCCTTGTACTTTTTCTAGTAGGAGGTCGGAAAATCTCGACTTCCGAGTTGTCTGGGACGCAGCATTACTTGCTTGCTTACTTACTTACTTAATGACCGTAATCTAGGCAGGGATATTATTACATTGTTACAGCAGCCTGGCACAAATCAACATGGCACAGTACAAAAGCTAGCAAAACATAAAACAAACACTTACTTACGTGCTTACTTTTTTGCTTGCTTACTTGCTTACTAACTTAAGTGCTTACTAACTTACTTACTTACTTGCTTGCTTACTTACTTAATGGCTGTAATCTAAGCAGGGATATTACATTGTTACAACAGCCTGGCACAAATCAACATGGCACAGTACAAAAGCTAGTAAAACATAAAACAAACACTTACTTACGTGCTTACTCTCTTACTTGCTTACTAACTTAAGTGCTTACTAACTTACTTACTTTCTTGCTTGCTTACTTGCTTACTAACTTAAGTGCTTACTAACTTACTTACTTTCTTGCTTGCTTACTTACTTAATGGCTGTAATCTAAGCAGGGATATTGCATTGTTACAACAGCCTGGCACAAATCAACATGGCACAGAACAAAAGCTAGTAAAATATAAAACAAACAATCAAATACCAAAGATATTTGGAGTTATAAGGTGACCAAGAAACTCCCTTTCTTCAATGGCGCTTTGGCTTTCTTTGGCTGTGTAATTTAACTCATATCCGGCCAACAGCAACTGGGGCGTACTGTGGAAGACTAACAGAAAGGAGCCCTGCACCAAATCCATCTCTAATTACTTCTCAGCGGGAGACATCAAAGTCCATCTTAACGCCCTGGGTCTCAGGTACGAGGAGCACATAGGGCACAGCACCGTCGACATCTCAGTTTGCTTTATCCCGGAGGGTGAGCTCCTGCTGGACTTCATGGCAGATCAAGAGAACTTCCCCCAGTCGTTCATCCCGGAGCTCAGAGAAGGCATCTTGGACCTTCCGAAGAACAAGTGCAGCACCATGAAAAGACGGCAGGGTGCTGTTTGACTGTAGTTTGACCCGTTTTCTTATTCACGCCTGAGTCGACTCACCCGGGAAATATGTGGCCACTTTGCATGGGTAAAAGTCTTTCATAATGACAGTGATCCCTGCAAAATGACCCGTGTTAATTTATGAGAGGAGTTGGGGCCGGATCAGGTTCCGCTTTGCTTGTTCTGAGAGTGGGTTGTCATCTGCCATTTTATACAAAGATTGTGTGCACATCTGCTTTTGTAAGATATCACCAACCACATAGACATTTCCATGTATGAGGAACTAGATGTGCATACTAATATTTCAGGATTGTAAAGGGGTAAAATTGTAAAACGGGTAAAATTGATCTACATTCATTCCTGTTCCTTGTTACTTCTTAAAATTAGATTGTTTGATTGGAAGTTCAAGCTGTGACTAACTTGTTCTCTTTTATATATAGTTTGCAGCGTCCGAAATTGTATTTTAGTGATTTAATAAACCAATGTAATTGTCTTATCCAGTACAGCACCATTGATACGTTATTTTATGGTTTTGAAATAAAAATTTCACGAAGACGCTTCATACCTTCTTAAACTCCATATGCCTATAAATATCACTGTACATACCCAGATATTCGTAATAATGAAACATGTCTCGAATGAGCTCCATGGGCCCAGCAGTCATTACATTAGCTTGTTTTGCTGAAAAACTATTTTCAAATATCATTCATAAAGTCATAAAAAACATATTGAAGTTATTTTGTAATGAGACCATGCATACTAGAAAGGACCTTCCTGCACTTTTCAAATCCTATATTCTGATCTTCTGTATTCTGCCAAGAGTGACCTTGAT